>NC_056744.1:1793769929-1793882429 GCF_019279795.1 Protopterus annectens
GAAATTAACCTCTTTTCTTCCAGTATCCTCTGTTACAATATCTTCATTTCAACAGTTACAATACAGTCTGACATACATGTGCATTTCTTTTCTGTCCTGCAGGAACCACTGTTGGTGCATTTTTAACACAAGCAGCTTTGCAAATACATTTTCAACACAAGCACCTGTACAAATCAGTTTGATATAAAAATGACATATTAATTATTCTTTACAAAACTCCAGCTAGCTATGCTGGCATATGTTACACATCCACTTTCTTACTTCTCATGGTATAGCTAGCATTACTTTGCATCATCACATCCCCCCTCTTGAACACTTGAGATAGTTTCTCAACTGACCCTGGAGAAATGCTGCTTGAATGGAATGAGCCTGTCTGGGAATATATTAACCCATTAACCAAGATCACACTAAGGTAACCCACACAATGCAGGACACTGCTCCAGTACAATGAAGGCTGTCTTTAAGTATACCTGGACTAAAAATGTCCAAAAAATCAAAATCCCAAGGTCGTCTAACGAAAATTATTTATTAAAGAAAGCCCAAAGGCTAAAAACAAAAAGTAACGAACAATATAAAACTTAATTTCACTGATTTAGTGCTTTCATCTCCAACCAGGAGACTTCATCAGTGTCCTGCATTGTGTGGAATACATTAACCCATGCTCTGCCTTGAGAACCCATCTGCATTGGCATTGCTGACCCCACTACAGTGCTGCATTGTTATGTCATATGCCTGCAACACTAGGCTCCACCACAGTAACTTGTTATTTTGCTGGCTGGCTCAATGCAGCCATAGATCCCCCTCAGACTCCTCCTGCCACCCACTGCAAATACTCAGCACAAGGGCCTCCTTAGCATGGTAAGGCTTCATCATGTTAACATAGTACAATTTGTGCCCCTGTCTCCTGCCTAGCAGGTTTACCATGTAGTTAACATCACTGACCTTCCTTACCTCTTTGAAGGGTCCCTCCAAAGCTACTTGCAGCTTATTGTGTCTGACAGGAATGAACACCATAACCTGCTGTCCCACAGCATACTCTTAGGTTCAAGCATTCTTGTCATACCAGAAGTTGTTCTGCTGTTGGGCTCCTGCCAGGTTCTCCTGGGCCAAGCCCTGAGCTCCCGAAGCCAGCAACTCAAAGGGTGAAAACCTGTGGATTCCTGGGGCATCTCTCTATATACAAACAGCAGATAGGGAAGTATTTGCCACTCTCTCTTAAATTGGTCTGCAAATGCCTGTAGCATGGTCTTTAGTGTAGAGTTTAACCTCTGCACAAGACCATTAGTCTTGGGGTGGTAGGGTGTGGTCTTTAGGTACTTCAACCCACAGCACTCCCACAGACAAACCAGCAAGTCTTACATGAAATTGGCACCACTGTCAGTCAGTATTTCTCTCAGGAAATCTACCTTGCTGAAAACCTCTAACAAAGCATTTGCTACCTTCTCTGCCTCAATGGAGGACAATGCTACCACCTCAGGATAGCTAGTACATATAGTACATAATCTACTTCCACCAGGATATATTTCTTCCCTGGGGAACTTTGAGTACTCAGAGGCCCCACAATATCCATAGGTGCCCTCTGAAATGGCTCATCAATTACAGGCAAAGGCATCAAAGGATCTTTGACCTTGTCTCCTGCCTTACCTACTTTTTGGCACTGCTCACAGGTCTTGCAGTACCCTGTTACATCACTTGCAATCCCAGGCCAATAAAAGTTCTGCATAATACGTCTCTTGGTACACTTTATGCCCATATGCCCTGCAAAACTAATGTCATGGGCTATGGCTAGAAGTGCCAGACGGTAGGCTGTAGGCACTGACAGCTGCTGTATTACCTCACCCTCCCTACTTTTTCTGGCATAGCTGGCACTACCCCACATCATCACAGATGGTATACTCACCTTTGATGTCAGGAAGGTCAGAAGGATGTGGGTTCTATCTCCACAATGGGTGTTTGTATTCATGTTCCAGTACTGACACATACCACAAAATAAGGGGATGTTGTATCCCTGAGGTGCCACCCTTCCAATAAGAGGTTAAATCAAGGGCCTATTGGCCAGATTCCCTGGTACTTTAAATACCTCATGGCATTTACTGGAAAAAAGGGGAATTTCCCCTGTGTTCTGGCCACATTTTCCCCATTCTATATAAATACCACCTTGGGTTCCCCTGAAAACAGGCCATACCTAAAGCGGAGCCAGCCTTGTCAGCGAGAGTAAGCAAATGCAGGGGAATTTAAGTGACGCAAATAACAGGAATACGTTTACCTTACAACTTACCGTATTCCACTGTTTAATCTGCATTTAAAAAGAACAGTATAGAAATGGGAGATACGCAAGGTAGATACTAAAATAACAGGAATATGTTTACCTTACAACTTACCGTATTCCACTGTTTAATCTGCATTTAAAAAGAACGGTGTAGAAACGGGAGACACACAAGGTAGATACTAAAATAACAGGAATATGTTTACCTTACAACTTACCGTATTCCACTGTTTAATCTGCATTTAAAAAGAACGGTATAGAAATGGGAGACACACAAGGTAGATACTAAAATAACAGGAATATGTTTACCTTACAATTTACCGTATTCCACTGTTTAATCTGCATTTAAAAAGAACAGTATAGAAATGGGAGACACACAAGGTAGATACTAAAATAACAGGAATATGTTTACCTTACAATTTACCGTATTCCACTGTTTAATCTGCATTTAAAAAGAACAGTATAGAAATGGGAGATACGCAAGGTAGATACTAAAATAACAGGAATATGTTTACCTTACAATTTACCGTATTCCACTGTTTAATCTGCATTTAAAAAGAACGGTATAGAAATGGGAGACACACAAGGTAGATACTAAAATAACAGGAATATGTTTACCTTACAATTTACCGTATTCCACTGTTTAATCTGCATTTAAAAAGAACAGTATAGAAATGGGAGATACGCAAGGTAGATACTAAAATAACAGGAATATGTTTACCTTACAACTTACCATATTCCACTGTTTAATCTGCATTTAAAAAGAACAGTATAGAAATGGGAGATATACAAGGTAGATACTAAAATAACAGGAATATGTTTACCTTACAATTTACCGTATTCCACTGTTTAATCTGCATTTAAAAAGAACAGTATAGAAATGGGAGATATACAAGGTAGATACTAAAATAACAGGAATATGTTTACCTTACAATTTACCGTATTCCACTGTTTAATCTGCATTTAAAAAGAACAGTATAGAAATGGGAGACACACAAGCTAGATACTAAAATAACAGGAATATGTTTACCTTACAATTTACCGTATTCCACTGTTTAATCTGCATTTAAAAAGAACAGTATAGAAATGGGAGACACACAAGGTAGATACTAAAATAACAGGAATATGTTTACCTTACAATTTACCGTATTCCACTGTTTAATCTGCATTTAAAAAGAACAGTATAGAAATGGGAGACACACAAGGTAGATACTAAAATAACAGGAATATGTTTACCTTACAATTTACCGTATTCCCCTGTTTAATCTGCATTTAAAAGCAACAGTATAGAAATGGGAGACACACAAGGTAGATACTAAAATAATAAATACAATCATAGAACACCATTTTTACATATACAAGCGTAGAAATTTGAAGGCAATTATAGAAAATGTTAAAGATAATATTGTAACCATCAAGAACAAGATACTATTTTAATTCTGTAGGTTGCAAATTTGTTACTGCATCCATTGTTTTTAAGCATCCGTTTACATACATGTCAGCTATTTATTTAATTTGCAGATGGTGTGAATGTATTGTAACACATACACAATGCTTGTCTTTTCCACAGGCAAAACTACCAGACGATTTATATATTGACAGAATGTAAAAGTATGAGAAACCGCAACAATTTCACTGCTTTATACAAAAATCCATTATTGGCTATGCAATCAGGTTCCAGAGATGAGAAATAGTTTAAAAAAAATCTATGAGTGGAAGGATTGAAGTCAATTAATTTGAATATTAGGAATATTGTTAGCAAACCTAATTAACAAATAACCCCCTGTGCCTGAATGAGAAAGCTGTTGAAGCAACTCTTGATAATTAGTAGGTTTACATATGAATCATTCGACTAATATCTGTTGATTTTGAGTTTTTATATAATCTGTCTTTGTTTCAGCGGTTTTAATATGTTGTTGTAAACAGTGCAATATCATAAAAGACCATGGTGTATAGTGTACTTTTAAGCATAATCAGTTTCCATGTAAACTATAGTAAATGCTTTTGTATGTAAATGCAAATGTTTGAGACAGCTTTTCATCGGAGATTTCGCCATTTTTATTGGCAGGGGACAATTGCTCTTGGCTCTGTTATCTCCCGATACTTACGTTTTCAGATTCTCTTTGTACTGTATGTGTGGGTGCTTGCTTTGGGTTATCATGGGAGTTAGTTTATGCCGTTATATATCAGCAACAGCTAAAGCAGTGACAAGGATTCAGAAAACGTGACACATGCAAAATGCTGATAAGGACATTCAAAGCATCTCTGGTCATCTTCTACAATGAGAAGTTGAAAACATCCACCTGCTGACCAGGTAAAATGTTCCTGCATCTGTTACAAGGCTGCTTCTCACATCTGACTACATAAGCACACTGAATTCACTTCACCGACCGGGAGACTTAACATCTTTTGATTTTACATGATATATCTATTTATTTGTACTGCTGCTCTGGGTGCTTAGTTAATACCAGTATTTTGTGAAGTCTATCACTTAGATTCCTGTGGTTGCTTGTTGCTTGTCACACATCCTGAAGTCATGTTTCAGAACATATTTAACGATTCTTCCTGCCCCAGAGCATCAGCTCCTTGGAGAGTTTGTCATTGTCTCTCTAATGCAGTTATTCACTTCCTACTGTGCCGTGAGTGACAATCTTACAAAAAAGGTATTCTGTGGGTATGCATTCCTCCATATCAACATTACTAAACTTTCAAAGCATATTTTTTCCAGGCTCAGTTTTTGAAGTGATGGTGTTGCTGAGTTTGTGCTTTTTGGAACAAAAATTTGAAAGTAGCTTATAATGATTATTTAATTATTATTATAATAATAATTTGAGGTAGCTTATAAATGCCTGGCTTTCAATGTCCTATTTAGATACAGGATGTCATTATTCTTTTACGAAAACTTGGCTAGGCTTAGAAAGGCCCCCTGGGTCATTAGTCACAATTTATGAATCTATGAAAGTAAAATCTTCCACCCATATAAATCCTTTTTAGGTGGGTAGTTGCTGAGGGAATTCAACTTATTGTTTTTTAAGAACTCCAGACATGTCTTCAAACAAGGAGTATTTTTTTAGCTTTGTTTTCTTTAAGTTTTGCCCTAACGTGAACAGCCTGTTATACGGTATCTTGTTACTTTTTTCTGTATAGTAATATGCATTTCTTTTCCTATCTCAAGATGAGTACTTGAAATGCAATGTGCATATCAGGAACACACAGGAACTCAGGGCATTACAGCTGATTTATTTTATGTATATGGGAAATACGAGCATTAGAACAGTGTTTTTGACCTTATATGCATAAACATTTCTCTACATTTCTGAGTTAATCAGCAGAATATATAAAGATTTTACTTAGAAATCAGAACACATTGATAAATGTATCATACAGTAGTTTAATACAGAGCTGTATAGTATTAAAATACAACTAATACAACTTAAAGAAAGCAAAAACATATGTCAATAAAATGTAAATCCCAAGAAAAATAGGAAACTGGCAGGAAATGCCTGTGGAGACAAGACTTAATACAATTAAAGGGATGCCAGCACAGCGCCATTCAAATAATACAATCCAAGATGGGGCTTAAAGAAACAGAGACCCTGGGCTTGGGAGAAGGTAAAGAAATAAAGGGAGCACAAAGAACCTATAGGAGGTCGATGGAAAGGAGGTCAGAGACTAGAATGACACGCAAAGAGGGAGGCTAGTCCAGGACAAATGATTGCTTTTTTTCCCCTAAGTCTTTAAGCATTATATAATTTTTTTTTTCAAATCCTTCTTTCTCTTACCCTGGCACAGACTGGACATTCAGAGTCTCCTTAGCTTTACCATATTTCTGGACCCAAATGACCACTCCATTCCAGCTAGCCTTCTGTATAGCACTTTATCTGGACAGTCCTTTGGCCTCTTGGAGAGTAAAACATGCTGTCTAGTCTCTGTGTAAGGAATGGGATAAGGCTTATAGATGAGAAAACCAGGAGATAGTCATTTTACTTGGGAGTGGTAAGTTAATCTCTCTGCTTGGAAGCTTGATATGTAGTGGGATAATGCAAACATGCATAAACCCAGAATTATATTGTCTAATCACACTAACACACCCCTCCCTTATCACTAAGTGCAACTCAAGTTAGGACTTATGTCATCTTCCCAACACAAAGAAAGGAGAGCAGGTGAATGATAGCTTCAGGTCCCCCTACCAGATAATGATGTCAGCATCCCAGGCCTGTCCAGAATGATTTCTTTATACCATCAGGCCAGCTCAGTTTTTAAATTAATTTAAGGCACTCCCTTAAAAAGAGGACAAGTACTTGTCAGAGGCTTCTAGAACTGACTCATCAAGAACCATGGAAGTTCTGCCACTGTAGAGAGCACGTCTTTGTTACAGTGACACCAGTTAATATAATTCCTAATCAGGATGATTTTCCTTTCTTTACATTTTAGGACTGCAGTCTGAGATGCTCTGCTGCAGGCATTTGTATGTCTTAGGAAAACCAGGGCGTGTTAATCTTTGTTTAGCAACATGGAACACTGTTACTGTACTGTCTGAAATCGGTACACGTGAGGTAGGTAGTTTCTTCATTTTAGTTGTTTATATTACAAACAGTGCAGACATCTTGATTTATTCTTAAAAGAAGATGCAGACTCTCTTTTCTACAGATTCTTAACTTAGTCAGACTCTCTTAAAAGAGGCCTAGTATCCGCCATGCTTCTTAACATTTTCAAAGGTTTCAGGATAGCTCATTGTAATAAAGGTTAGCTTTCCTCATGTGATGCTGGGACACTAGGTCCAGGAACAGGGGAGCAGTCAGGTGAAAGATTAATGGCTGTAATAAAGGTTAGCTTTTCTCATGTGATGCTGGGACACTAGGTCCAGGAAAAGGTGAGCAGTCAGTTGAAGCATTAGTGGATGATAGTAAGGCCTGGGCACACATTGATGTCCAGAAAGGAGGCTTGTTGCTATGAGTGGTGGTGAGGTCATCATTAACAGGGTTAAAGGTCGCTGGACATTCAGACATTAATGATATCATAAAGATGTCCAAAGACTGAGCTACATTGTACATTCCACTTCCATTCTCAGGGGTAAAAGCACAGGGCTGACTTGAGGTTAATGCTTGTCAAATTGTTGTTAAACAGGCAGGGCAGATGATTTCAGGACTAGGTAGTGTTTTACCCAAGTTTGGCTACACAATATGGGAGTGTGCATTTGCCAGGGGGTTGGAATATGAGGATTGACCAGCATGTCACATAGTGTGGAGTAGCTTCTAGCATCAGGAAAATTTACCTACAAAACCACAAAGTTCATGGGAGGGGGAACAGGTGATACTCCAAGTATGAACATAGAAACAAGTTGTGCACGTTAAAGATAAAACACAAAAACACAAAATGAATGGAAGACCTCTCAGTGAACTTTGTTGTGGCTGTGTTGACCTCATTTATGACCCTGGACCCATCCCTGATATGTGTCCAGGTGCAACCCAGATAAGGAACATTTTCAGTGATAAGACAATGTGACTGGGTGGGAGGGAGAGGGTTGGGTCTTCAGTATATATATCAGTGCAGGTTGTGAAATTCATTGGTGAGGGTGAGGAGGGAGATGAGCACACACATGCAGGGTACTGGAACTAAGGTGGGCACACAAACACAGGTAGTAAAAAATGAGGTGGACATACAAACACAGGTTACACCAGAATTGTGCTGACAGGTTACAGTGGAAGTGAGGTGGGCACACAACCCCCGAGCTGAAGTAGGAGCCCAAGCACAGGTAACACCAGAGATGCAGAAAGAAGGTGGAGTCCTCAGATGGAGTGTAAATGGTCATTGATAACAGAAGAATTGTAATGTTCCTTAACACTGGGGGGCAGTGTCTGAACTAGGACACACGGCCTAAACTGTACTAAGAGAGGATATCAGTTACTAGTTACTGCTTAAGTCCAAGGGGTTAAAGGAGGGTGATGAATATGCCTAGGGACTGAAAATACATCTCCCATAAAATGTTCAAGGATGTAAAAATACCAAAGTATATTTTCAGAACTCATGGGTGACTTTCCTCTATGCCTGTAGCAACATTTAGCCATCTTACTTGGAACAGCTCTGAGGAAACAAAGAGAATATGCTGTCTTCTTCTGATTAGCTACATACAAGAGCATGGGGTAATCTGAGATCAGTTTTCACTTTGAAGTGGTTAAGAAGGGTCTGTAACGATAAAGACACACTATAAAAACAAGTCAACAGTCATGGCAGATACATACTGTTGTGCTTGGAAAACAATGACATTAAATGTTTAGGCAGTAAGACATGAGAGGGTGTGGGTCAATACGAAACTATGAATGTCTCATGTGATATCATCACAAAGCTCAGCCAGATGTTTTTATTAACCACAGTTTAAATATACTGCAGCAAAATATAAAAATTACTGGAATTTTTATGCTAAAATGCAGCTGACAGGATCAGTATTTTAAAGCTTTTCAGTGAAATTATTCAATTTTGCAGAAGTGAGAGAGTGTGTGTGTGTGTGTGTGTGTGTGTGTGTGTGTGTGTGTGTGTGTGTGTGTGTGTGTGTGTGTATACATTGGGCGGGGACTTACCGTTTTACTTATGTTCTTTATTAACAGCTACTGCGTCCTCCCCTGCATCCCAGAAACAAGTCAGTGCAATTTCTCAGGCTGCACATATAGTAGGCCATCATCTGTGATGACTGTTTTTGTATGTACTACACAAAGAGGAAGACAACTGCATGATTTTTATGCTAAATGACAAAAAAATCTGCACTTTTACATGTGTGAATTGTGTCATATGTTATCATGTTTCTGAGAATTCATACAGCCAAAAGCATCCTAATCTACCTACACAAATGGACACGAGGTCATCTGTTGTAAAATTGCCTACCAGGGTGATGTTCAAAGCAAGGTTTTGTGACACAGTGCTTAGTGTCACTGCCTCATAGCCCGAGGGGTACATTCTCCGTGACTAACAGGGCCTCTGTGAGTACCAGCCTCCTCCTAGCTCTAGGTTCTGGGGTTCAGTTCTGAAGTACTATTACTGTTTACCAGATTTATGTATTTTCCCATGTCTGAATAGGTTTTAAGGTGTTGCAGTTCCCCATCATCTCATAGGTCCGGTGTTTGGGGTGCAGTTCAGATTTTTGGATATACGTATGATCAGAGTTTCTGTTCTTCCCGTGCTGGTGTTGGTCTAAGGTGCTCGGCTTTCCCCACTAATCTCAAAAAGAGTGTTCACTAACTTAGCTATGCATGTTGCATTTGTAGTTATGTTTTATGTCAAGACTAAAAAGTCATCACAAGAGTCAATCCCCTCACTTAGTTAGCAAATAATTAAATAAAATAAAAAGGAACTTTCCTCAAACTAATCAACAGAACATGCTGGAGGGACAGGTTCCTCACCCAGACACTGCCCATGCTATGGAATAGACTTCCCATACATGTCAAACAGAGCACCTCACTGACCCTCTTCAAGAGAAATCTTGATGAGTGGATGGGCAATAGAAAATTCACCCTGGGGATCACTCCAGTGGCTCTACTTGACAGAGGCACTGGGAACTAAGGTCGAGTGGGACGATGCCAGGGTAATCCTATGGGATAGGCTTGTAAAGGCACCAGGGCTGTTAGCCTAGTACACACCTTTGAACCTATGATGGCAAATCTGGCTGTGGCATGAAAAAAGTCTGCTAACAAAGTATGGCTGTTCACCATACCTGCCACTTTGATAGACAATAAAGTATGCAAGGCTGACACTGTGACATTGAGGGATAAAGCACAGATGCTGCCCAGCTGATTGTGGTTCAGTCAGCATCTTGGTGCTGGAGGGACCACCCACTTTATGGGGTACGTACTGTAACCTTAAAGCAGACTTACTAACTGCAAATAAGTACATTTTAAATAAGTCCTAACTGACAGGTTGTGAAACTGATCTAAAGTTATAAATTTAGTTTACTCAAACATCTACAGAGATTTTGTTAACCTCAAAAACTTATTTCTTTAACAGGCTTCCACTCATTATCAAAGGCATTGTTTTCCCTGTCTTTCTGCGTCATTCTGCATAAAATTATCTTTCTTCCACTAGAAAGACTTGTAGCCTGCAAAAAAACGTTTTTCATTGTGGACAATATATAGACGGACAGCTTTGAGTACCTCTTGGTAAGCTGCTAAAATCATCTGTACCAGTGAGCTTGCAGCCAGTGCTAATGCTAAAGGAAAAGGACATTTCATGTGTTAACATCTTTCAGGCTTCTTATAGCTATTACATTTTCATATGTATGGCTTTCTTACACATGAGCAGCTTGTCTTGGCTTTAATGTATGGCTTTTTTATGTTTTTAAATTTTCTCTGCTTTGCTGCCCTGTTCAGTTAATTACATTATATTAGCAAAAGCACTCAAACTGCTGTTTAAACCTTCTCTTACCTCCACTGACACTGGCTGTTTTTCTTGGGCTAATGCCTCCATCCATGGGGGGGTTCCAGCCTACTCAATTCACCCGCACTACTCTCAGGTTCAGTATGTTCCCCTACCATGCCCCCAATTGCCATCCACACCCTCCTTATCAAATTTTATACAGCAAATATCCTCTCCCCTTCCTCATTCCTTATCCCTCCTATTCCTACTAGCCTAAATAATCCATAGTACTGCTTCATCCAATAGCATTCGCCCAAACTCTTTACAGTCTTATGTCATCTTGTCTCCACACTGTATTCCTCTCTACTGATCCCCATTTAATTTACTCTTTTCTGCTGTTATAACATTACAATCTCTGCTTTTTATTCTCCTTTCTCCCATTTACAATATTCATGTCTTCCTCCTCAGGAAGCCCTTCAATATTACCTTTCGTTTCATAATACTGATCTAAAACATAATGCCCACAGATGTTACTATACACGTCACCCACTTAGTTTTCTTCCAAAAACTTCCTGTAGTTCGCAGTTTCACCATACTACACCATGGTTTATTCTACATTTCTCTGACTGACTATACTCCATTAAAAATCTTACCTTTCTTCATCCCCTTAATAAGGGTCCACCCTGCCTGGAATGTCCAGAAAACCTCAGCTTCTCCCCCACCCCCTTACCTTCCTCCCTTCTTCTGTAACGTATTTCATTTTTCAGTCAACCATAATCTCCCCTTAACAACTCCATTGTCCTGTCTATCCACCACAGTATACTTGTGCACTTTCATGTTTGTACTCTTCATTTTCTGTCACCTTACGACCTGCCATGGTAGTCTCACACTTTATTCACACTCACAAACTCTCAGTCACCCTACCTATACTCAGGTAAACTGTCCGGCATAACCATTTCCTCAAATTTATTTAATTTTCAACTTATTCACCTTCTCAAATACAATATATTTAACCATTCTATCTCTTCTATTGTTCAAAAAGCTACTTGTCCAATAGGTATCAGTCAGTAAAATGACACCCCAGCCTCTCTCCATATCTCCCAGTCACCACCGGTGTACCACAAGGCTCTATCCTTGGTCCTTTCCTCTTTAAATTGTCACCAACACCCTCCACACATCCACACGACAGGCCTCCATAATGCAGTACACAGAAGACTCCACTGTCATTTGCACATCTAACAACATGGCACACATCCAAGGAATTACTCAGTAAGCTTTAATAGCAACTGAAACATGGCTTTGTAACTCACAACTCATGCTCAACACTAAAACAAAAACTACTACTTTTTTCTCCAAATCCCTCTTCCATTAAAAAACAAAATTTAAAATCCTCTCTCTTGATAATAACAACCATTAAAGTCACTTCTCATAGCAAACTATTGGGGATGATAGTTGATGATAATCTTAAATTCGACAAAGTTACCGACTTGCAAGCATGGTTCCATCAATACTCACCAGATATTTCTGTCATTACCAGAACTTGGCTAAAACCCTATATAAAAGATTCTGAAATTCGGTCCCCTGACTACAATATAATTCGATGTGACAGACTGCACAAAAAAGGGAGGTGTTGTGACTGTATACAATAACCATCTACATTTCTCACCCCTCAAAACTAGCATACCAACCTTCCAAAATGCAGAACTTCTTATCTCTTTTCTGAATGTTAATAAACAGAAGAAGCTATGTACTGCTACCTTCTATATACCACCAAGTAATACTATTAGCTTATTAGAAAATGTTCTTTGCTATCTTTGCTGGATAAATGCAAATGTTACAATTGAAACCATTATCTTAGACAACATTCATGATGATTGGTTATATATGTTATATCTAACACCACAACTACTAGTTTTAACTTGCATGGGTTCAAGCAACTAATCTCTTCTCCTACTCGACTCAACAAATCAAACCATAAAAATTATATCCTCGACCGAATACTTGTCTTCTACCCCAGCAAATATGCTTGCTAACTCTGGAGTATCACCCGAGTCCCTTAGTGACCATCACCCGATTCCCTTAGTGACCATCACCCGAGTCCCTTAGTGACCATCACCCGATTCCCTTAGTGACCATCACCCGAGTCCCTTAGTGACCATCACCCGAGTCCCTTAGTGACCATCACCCGATTCCCTTAGTGACCATCACCCGAGTCCCTTAGTGACCATCACCCTATATTCATCAATAGAGAAATCACCCAACAGCTAAAAAACACATCAATACAGAACTACCCCAAATCTTTCTAACTGTCATCCCGATGCACTCAATTTACTAAAATCCTTTAACTGGTCTCTACTCAAAACTCTACCCATAGATGAAGCTGTCAACAAATTCAACAATATATTCATGAATACTTTAAACACCCTTTCCCCTACCAGAAATAAGAGTCAAAACTACTCAAACCTCATGGCTGACTCATTCAGCTAGAATTCTCACCCCAAAATGTGAAAAATCATAGAAACAATGGTACAAAGATAAACCCCTCAAACCTTACATCTAGACAAGGAGTTGCATAACCTCACCAAAAAGCAATTTTACCTTGTCAAAAAAATACACAGACCGAGAAGATAATCACAAAAAAATCCAAAGAAATTCTGGTGCAAAATTAAGAAACATTTTCAACCTAACTGCTTCCTCATCAAACCCCTATGCAGACTAATCTCCCTCAGGAAAGGCTACCAAATGTAATACTTTCTGCATTGACAGTGTAACCTCTCTTACTCTCCAGCTCTCCCCAACCATTAAACCAATCACAGCACTCTACTAAACTTAGCATCCCTGCCTTTAATCTGTCTCCACATCATATGTTAGGCCGATACTAAAGAAACTAAAACCTGGTCTCCTTCTGCTGAGGATCTCCCAGCTGAGTACCTTAAGTCCACTGTAGACTCTGTAGCATACCCAGTCTCAATTATCATCAACAGATCTATTCAAGACTCCCATGTCCCCACTCTTTGGGAAAAAAAAAATCTTTAGTATTCACCTTCTTAAAGGAGTTAACTCTCGGCCAATGCCATCATGTCCCCCCCCAAGATCCTGGAAAATTGTATTGATAAGCAACTCTTTCAGTACCTCTTACAAAATGATCTCCTAACCCCAATACGGCATGGTTTCCAACCAGGCCAGAGCACACTAAACTCTCCTCAACTTCTCCAACACCATTAATAAGGCTGGAGACCAAGGGCAGGTTATCTCTTCTGTTTTTGCAGATCTTTCAAAATTCATTGACACAGTGTCACATGAGAAACATCTGACTTAAATGTCCTGTCTAGGCCTTTCCAAACCAATTACTCTATGGTTCTGAAACTACCGCTCTGAAAGATATCCATCTGTCAAATTCCTCCCTTTTCTATCTCGTTTTTCCTAGTTAAAACAGGTGTTTCTCAAGGCTCTTTTTCAGGGTCCTCTGCTCTTTAACATTTTTATCAATACCCTATATACCTCCTCTCAGCAAGCTTGCCTTATTCAGTATGCAGATGAGTCAGTTCTCATCTGACAGCCCACTACAACTACAATCCATTACACAAAATGCCTTCACTTCAGTTGAGCTGTGGCTACATCAGAACCAGTTCTTACATAACCCAAAAGACTAGACTAGTATTATTTTCCCAAGTCCAGCGTCAATGCCAAAAGTAACTCCCATATTACGTCTCCAGAGAATACAGCTACTGAAGTAGCTACCCCATGCCAAATTGTTTGGAGTCACCATAGATGACAACTTAAAGTTTGATCATCACATACTAAACTATATAAAAATTCATCAAATGTTAGGTCTGCTGTATAGAATCTAAAAAAAAAGTCCTTACTCTTTCTAGAAGAATCACCCCAGCCAACCCTTGTATTTTATCCTCTCTTCCCTATGGCTCACCTATTTTGACTAACTTCCAGATTTCTCTTGAATCACAACTACAGCAATGCTATCACAAGTTAGCTAGGTTTGCAGCTAACCTGCCACAGAGCTCATCATTGCTCTGTATTACCTGCTCTCGACTGGTTAGAGCTCCCACATCAACTAGGTCACATACAACTTCTACTAACCCATTAAATACTATGTAACCCTCTACCTGCCCTTCTATCTCCTCAGTACTTCATCACTGTCTCCCAAATCAGACAAATACCTGCTTGGAATCTATAAACCAAAAAGAACATATAAGATAAAGTCTATATTCACACTGCACAGCTAAGCAACCCAAATTCAATCCAAACTATATTTACCCTCCATGTATGCAAGTCCCCTCTCAAAGAATTTCTCACTAACTCACAGCTATGCATACAGTCTATAGTAACAAATACGTTACATTGTTACTAACTTCTCACTAACTCACAGCTATGCCCATGCACCTCACCTGTATGATCTATAGTAACAAATACGTTACGTTGTTACTAACCTCTCACTAACTCACAGCTATGCCCATGCACCTCACCTGTATGATCTATAGTAACAAATACGTTACAGTGTTACTAACCTCTCAGTAACTCACAGCTATGCCTATGCACCTCACCTGTATGCTCTATAGTAACAAATACATTACATTGTTACTAACCTCTCACTAACTCACAGCTATGCCCATGCACCTCACCTGTATGATCTATAGTAACAACTACATTACATTGTTACTAACCTCTCACTAACTCATGGCTATGCCCATGCATCTCACCTGTATGATCTATAGTAACAAATACGTTACATTGTTACTAACATCTCACTAACTCACGGCTATGCCCATGCACATCACCTTTTTGATCTATAGTAACAAATACGTTACATTGTTACTAACCTCTCACTAACTCAAGGCTATGCCCATGCACCTCACCTGTATGATCTATAGTAACAAATACGTTACATTGTTACTAACCTCTCACTAACTCATGGCTATGCCCATGCACCTCACCTGTATGATCTATACTAACAAATACGTTACATTGTTACTAGCCTCTCACGAACTCACGGCTATGCCCATGCACATCACCTTTTTCATCTGTATTAACAAATAAGTTACATTGTTACTAACTTCTCACTAACTCACAGTTATGCCCATGCACTTCACCTGTATGATCTATACTAACAAATATGTTACATTGTTACTAACATCTCACAAACTCATGGCTATGCCCATGCACCTCACCTGTATTATATATAGTAACAAATACGTTACATTGTTAATAACTGCTGAATAACTCACGGCTAAGCCCATGCACTTCACCTGTATGATCTATAGTAACAAATGCGTTACATTGTTACTAACCTTTCAGTAACTCACAGCTATGCCCATGCACCTCACCTGTATGATCTATAGTAACAAATACATTACATTGTTACTAACCTCTCACTAACTCACGGCTATGCCCATGCACATCACCTTTTTGATCTATAGTAACAAATGCATTACATTGTTACTAACCTCTCACTAACTCAAGGCTATGCCCATGCACCTCACCTGTATGATCTATAGCAACAAATACGTTACATTGTTACTAACCTTTCAGTAACTCACAGCTATGCCCATGCACCTCACCTGTATGATCTATAGTAACAAATACATTACATTGTTACTAACCTCTCACTAACTCACGGCTATGCCCATGCACATCACCTTTTTTATCTATAGTAACAAATGCATTACATTGTTACTAACCTCTCACTAACTCAAGGCTATGCCCATGCACCTCACCTGTATGATCTATAGCAACAAATACGTTACATTGTTACTAATGTCTCACTAACTCATGGCTATGCCCATGTGCCTAACTTGTATGATCTATACTAACAAGTACTTAACATTGTTACTAACTTCTGACAAACTCATGGCTATGCCCATGCACCTCACCTGTATAATCTATAGTAACAAATACGTTACATTGTTACTAACTTCTCACTAACTCACAGCTATGCCCATGCACATCACCTGTATGATCTATAGTAACAAATACGTTACATTGTTACTAACCTCTCACCAACTCATGGCTATGCTCATGCACCTCACCTGTATGATCTATACTAACAAATATGTTACATTGTTACTAACCTCTCACTAACTCACGGTTATGCCCATGCACCTCACCTGTATGATCTATACTAACAAATACATTACATTGTTACTAACCTCTCAGTAACTCACAGCTATGCCCATGCACCTCACCTGTATGATCTATAGTAACAAATATGTTACGTTGTTACTAACCTCTCACTAACAGATGGTTATGCCCATGCACCTCACCTGTATGATCTATAGTAACAAATACATTACGTTGTTACTAACCTTTCAGTAACTCACAGCTATGCCCATGCACCTCACCTGTATCATCTATAGAAACAAATACATTACATTGTTACTAACCTTTCAGTAACTCACAGCTATGCCCATGCACCTCACCTGTATGATCTATAGTAACAAATACATTACATTGTTACTATACTCTCAGTAACTCACAGCTATGCCCATGCACCTCACCTGTATGCTCTATAGTAACAAATACATTACATTGTTACTAACCTCTCACTAACTCACGGCTATGCCCATGCACATCATCTTTTTGATCTATAGTAACAAATACATTACATTGTTACTAACCTCTCACTAACTCAATGCTATGCCCATGCACCTCATCTGTATGATCTATAGCAACAAATATGTTACATTGTTACTAACTTCTCACTAACACATGGCTATGCTCATGCACATCACCTGTATGATCTATAGTAACAAATACGTTACATTGTTACTAACCTCTCACTAACTCATGGCTATGCTCATGCACCTCACCTGTATGAGCTATACCAACAAATACGTTACATTGTTACTAGCCTCTCACTAACTCACGGCTATGTCCATACACATCACCTTTTTGATCTGTATTAACAAATATGTTACATTGTTACTAACCTCTCACTAACTCACGGCTATGCCCATGCACCTCATCTGTATGATCTATACTAACAAATACATTACATTGTTACTAACCTTTCACTACCTCACAGTTATGCCCATGCACCACACCTGTATGATCTATAGTAACAAATACATTACATTGTTGCTAACCTCTTACTAACTCACGGCTATGGCCATGCACATCACCTGTATGATCTATAGTAACAAATACATTACATTGTTAGTAACCTCTCACTAACTCATGGCTATGCCCATGCATCTCATCTGTATGATCTATAGTAACAAATACTTTACATTGTTACTAACCTCTCACTAACTCATGGCTATGCCCATGTACCTCATCTGTATGATCTATAGTAACAAATACGTTACGTTGTTACTAACCTCTCACTAACTCATGGCTATGCCCATGCACCTCATCTGTATGATCTATAGTAACAAATACGCTATGTTGTTACTAACCTCTCATTAACTCACGGCTATGCCCATGCACCTCATCTGTATGATCTATAGTAATAAATACTTTACATTGTTACTAACCTTTCACTAACTCATGGCTATGCCCATGCACATCACCTTTTTGATCTATAGTAACAAATACGTTACATTGTTACTAACCTCTCACTAACTCACAGCTATGCCCATGCATCTCACCTGCATAATCTAGAGTAAAAATATGTTACATTGTTACTAACCTCTCACTAAATCATGGCTATGCCCATACACCTCACTTGTATGATCTACAGTAACAAATACGTTAAGTTGTTACTAACCTCTCACTAACTCACGGCTATGCCCATGCACCTCATCTGTATGATCTATAGTAACAAATATGTTACATTGTTACTAACCTCTCACTAACTCACAGCTATGCCCATGCATCTCATCTGTATTATCTATAGTAACAAATACTTTACATTGTTACTAATCTCTCACTAACTCGTGGCTATGCCCATGCATCTCACCTGTATGATCTATACTAACAAGTACGTTACATTGTTACTAACCTCTCACTAACTCAAGGCTATGCCCATGCACATCACCTTTTTGATCTATAGTAACAAATACGTTACATTGTTACTAACCTCTCACTAACTCACAGCTATGCTCATGCATCTCACCTGTATGATCTATAGTAACAAATACATTACATTGTTACTAACCTCTCATTAACTCACAGCTATACCCATGCATCTCACCTGTATGATCTATAGTAACAAATACGTTACATTGTTACTAACCTCTCACTAACTCATGGCTATGCCCATGCACCTCACCTGTATGATGTATACTAACAAATACGTTACATTGTTACTAACCTGTCACTAACTCACAGCTATGCCCATGCACATCACCCGTGTAATCTATACTAACAAATACATTACATTGTTACTAACCTCTCACTAACTCATGGCTATGCCCATGCACATCACCTTTTTGATCTGTATTAACAAATATTTCACATTTATACTAACTGCTCATCATACTGTCTGTGTGTACCTTTCAGCACCTCCCCTCTCCCAATTCTTAAGGGGAATTTGAGTATTTTTTTAGTACTTTTTTTTATTTCCTAGCATAAAAGACTATGCTACTAATATTTTTGTATATACTTAATTGTAATTTTTTTTTTATTTTTTTATTACATCACTAGTGTCTCCTCAAGCTTTATTGTATCCTATGTATTCCACTGTCAAATTGTATGTATATATGATTTTTTAAATTACATCTAAACTACCATTTTATTTGATGTTATCTAACTCTCTGGAGCTTTTCTCCCCAGGCCTTTGGTGAAAATGTATATTTCTTATCCAGCTGGACTTTCCCAGTAAACAAATGTCAATAAATAAATAAGTAAATGAAGCGACCAGAATGGGGGGGGGGGTGACTCACTCATCCTGGGGGCAGGAGCTGGGGAAGTCTCTCTGTAGAAGCTCCAGCTGGGAAAACCATAAAAGTGTAGGATGCAGCACAGGGCCGCGGGAGTGTAACTCCAAGTGAATAAATGTCTGGCATTTTAACAGATAACAAATCAGGCCAACTACTACTTCATAACACCATCCTATCTGAGCACTTACCACTTAGGTAAAACAGTAGAAAAAATATCTATAATCAAATTACTGCTTATTTACAATAAAGACATCCCCTTTTCAGAAAGCAACATGGATTTGGGCCCAGAAACGGCACCATATCAGCTCTGTACTCCCTCACTGATAGCAGCCTATCAAATATGAGCAAAGACAACCTGATAAGAGCTGTCTTCATGGACCTCAAAAGAGCCTTAGATCTAACTGACCATGACTTACCATAAACCTTAGATCTAACTGACCATCACTTACTATAAGCCTTAATCTAATTGACCATGACTTACTATAAGCCTTAGATCTAATTGACCATGACTTACTATAAGCCTTAGATCTAACTGACCATGACTTACTATAAGCCTTAGATCTAACTGACCATGACTTACTATAAGCCTTAGATCTAACTGACAATGACTTACTATAAGCCTTAGATCTAATTGACCATGACTTACTATAAGCCTTAGATCTAACTGACCATGACTTACTATAAGCCTTAAATCTAACTGACCATGACTTACTATAAGCCTTAGATCTAACTGACCATGACTTACTATAAGCCTTAGATCTAACTGACAATGACTTACTATAAGCCTTAGCTCTAACTGACCATGACTTACCATAAGCCTTAGATCTAACTGACCATGACTTACTATAAGCCTTAGATCTAACTGACCATGACTTACTATAAGCCTTAGATCTAACTGACAATGACTTACTATAAGCCTTAGATCTAATTGACCATGACTTACTATAAGCCTTAGATCTAATTGACCATGACTTACTATAAGCCTTAGATCTACCTGACAATGACTTACTATAAGCCTTAGATCTAACTGACCATGACTTACTATAAGCCTTAGATCTAATTGACCATGACTTACTATAAGCCTTAGATCTAATTGACCATGACTTACTATAAGCCTTAATCTAATTGACCATGACTTACTATAAGCCTTAGATCTAACCAACCATGACTTATTATAAGCTTTAGATCTAACTGACCATGACTTACTATAAGCCTTAGATCTAACTGACCATGACTTACTATAAGCCTTAGATCTAACTGACCATGACTTACTATAAGCCTTAGATCTAATTGACCATGACTTACAATAAGCCTTAGATCTAACTGCCTATGACTTACTATAAGCCATAGATCTAATTGACCATGACTTACTATAAGCCTTAATCTAATTGACCATGACTTACTATAAGCCTTAGATGTAACTGACCATGACTTACTATAAGCCTTAGATCTAACTGACCATGACTTATTATAAGCCTTAGATCTAATTGACCATGACTTACTGTAAGCCTTAGATCTAACTGGCCATGACTTACTATAAGCCTTAGATCTAATTGACCATGACTTACTATAAGCCTTAGATCTAACTGACCATGACTTACTATAAGCCTTAGATCTAATTGACCATGACTTACTATAAGCCTTAGATCTAACTGACCATGACTTACTATAAGCCTTAGATCTAACTGACCATGACTTACTATAAGCCTTAGATCTAATTGACCATGACTTACTATAAGCCTTAGATCTAACTGACCATGACTTACTATAAGCCTTAGATCTAACTGACCATGACTTACTATAAGCCTTAGATCTAATTGACCATGACTTACTATAAGCCTTAGATCTAATTGACCATGACTTACCATAAGCCTTAGATCTAATTGACCATGACTTACCATAAGCCTTAGATCTAACTGAACATGACTTACTATAAGCCTTAGATCTAATTGACCATGACTTACTATAATCCTTAGATCTAACTGACCATGACTTACTATAAGCCTTAGATCTAACTGACCATGACTTACTATAAGCCTTAGATCTAACTGACCATGACTTACCATAAGCCTTAGATCTAACTGAACATGACTTACTATAAGCCTTAGATCTAATTGACCATGACTTACTATAATCCTTAGATCTAATTGACCATGACTTACTATAAGCCTTAGATCTAACTGACCATGACTTACTATAAGCCTTAGATCTAACTGACCATGACTTACTATAAGCCTTAGATCTAACTGACCATGACTTACTATTTGACAAACTAACTGAAACAGGCATATGCAAACCCTTGGTTTCTTGATTTCCTTACCAAAAGATCCTTCAAGGTGAAAGTGGGCACCACCACTTCTATCCTTGCCCCTCTAAGGAAAGGAGTCCCCCAAAGATGCATTTTAGCCCTTCTTCTCATTTCTGTATTTATCAACAAACATCCATCTGATCACCCCAATACCTTTAATTCTTTATGCAGATGATATAGTCATCTACAAGTCAAACAAATCCTACTCTGTTATTCAAACTCAGCTGTAGCATGACTTCCAAACCCTCAACCAATGGATAATTTGCCAGAACCTTCTACTCAGTCCCCCCAAAAACAAAAGGAATGCTATTTGGAACCAATCAAAAATAGCCAAATCACCCAACCTCCTTAATGTTAAAGATATAACCATGCTGACATAGAAACTACCACATCCTTCAAATACCTTGGAATTTGGCAGGAAGCAATCTCTTAACTTTTAACTGCACATTCAAAACTCATAAAAAAGATCAGCACAAACAAAATATTAGCTTATCTGTCTAAGCAAGACAAAACAGCCACAGGTAAAACGATACTCTTATCTCAACTTGAATGTGGACTAGCCATAATAGCTGCAGCCTCAAAGAAAAATGCCAGCTCCTTGCAAACCATGTCCAGTAGAATCTGCTGGGTCATTACTAACTCCCCCAGTAATGAGCATCACTGCTTAGCTCTTCCTAAAGCCAAATGGCTCCTTATACATTTAAGAACCAACTTCCTACTAGGATCACTTATTCACAAAGCCCTTTCTCCAGACACATGTCCCCTTCTCACTCAGAAACTCTTCACCAAAACCCCATGATATAATCCCAGAAACATCTTTCCATCGTGACCCACCCTATAATCCCCCAAAACTGAACTTCACTGCACTGACCATGCATTCCCCATCCTAGCACCTAAACTATGGGAGTCCATTCCTCTGGCAGACACAGACACTAAAATGTTCTCTGACTTCCAAAAACAGCTCAAGGACCACCTCTTCACCCAAACACAGTGCAGCTACACTCGCACAGGTCATGCTACATGAAGCCCGCAGCTCTCTCAGACACATTCTCCCTACTTCTTCATCCCTTCTCTCATCCTTCTTCATCCCTTCTCTCATCCTTCTTCATCCCTTCTCTCATCCTAGCTTCTCCCCACTTACTCCCTTTCACTCACCCTACCGCCCTTATTTATGTGCATCTCTCACACTTCATCTCCTTTCTCCTTCTCTCCCTCTTGCATCAGACTCTTACCTTTTCCTCTATATTTAACCCTGTTTTATCCTCTCATGCAGATATTTACACTCTTTACCTCTTCTAAGAGCTTCAGTCCTCTCCTTAAAATAGCTTTTCTGCTATCCCTTTAATTTAAACTATCTCTTTCTCTATTACTGGCGTCATCTTATCCAAAAACACTACTATGCATGATGCCAATTTGACATCCATGTTTTGACACTGTAAACTGCTTCTGGGATTCTTGAACTAATTGCAGTAATGTATTCTTATATCTGTAAATATGTTTTGTAGCTATCCTTGTATCTGTAAACCCATCCAGCCACAACCTCTTTTCCCATTTTTGCACACGGGGTCAGGGTGTCACGTCAACAGTGACAATCATCTAGAGCCAAGGGTTATACCACCAGGTGCTAGCCCTGTCACAGTAGTTCTACCAAACCACACTCATACCTGTGGCCAATTTAAAGTGTCCAATCCACCTACTGTATGTTTTTGGAATGTGGGAGGAAACCGGAGCACCCAGAGGAAACACATTTGACCGCAGGGTGGACACGCAGACTCCACACAGAAGGCACCCCAGCTGAGAATCGAACCGAAGAACCTCTTGCTTGAGGCAACAATGCTATCCACTGTGCCACCCTTATCATTGCATCTGTAAATATGTTTTGCTAATTTCTTATGTGGTCCTATTCACCTGGGCTGTGCCTGCAAATGGCCAATGAAAATCAATGCTCTCCCCAGTAAACAAATATAAACAAATAAATAAACCCTAAAACACTCAACCTCACACATGCACTAAATCTATCCCCCTGCTTAACCCCTACCCTAACCCAAAAACATATACCACTATTCAAACTCAGCTGCAAGTTGACCTCCAAAATCCTCAACCGATATTTAGTTTGCCACAAACTTCTATTCAGTCCTCAAAAGCAAAAACAATGCTATTTGGAACCAAACACAAATAGCCAAAGCACCCAGCCTCCTTAATAGTAACTATATAGTAATGCTGATATAGAAACTATTATATCCTTCATATACCTTGAAATTTGGCTGCAGCAATCTCCTAACTTTCAACTAGACATTCAAAACTCATGCAAAAAGATCAACAAATACAAACACCCAGCCCCAATATTTACTTTTGTTGGCCAACCGAAAGTTGCCCAAAACAGTATTCACACTGCCTTTTACTCAACATGTACAACAAGTTAATTGCATTGCACAAAAGAGTGTCGGCCAGGTTAACAGTTACTATATATGTATATGTTATATTTTCAGTCAGTTGAGGAGTAAGTCAAGTGAGGATTCCTCAGCACAATTTTAGAAAGAAAGAAAAGTGAAAATTATACAAAATGAAAGAGGTTTGACACTTTTATGACTTCCTTTTTTTTGTTAATCATAGACGTGTGACTGGTCTTAAAGGGGAATGACATTTTAATGCTACATCTAGAGAACTGCAGCTGTAGTCCTTATTATTTCAAATTGGTTTGTTAATGAAGCGCCATTCAGCCAGTTCCTCCCACTTATGGAAAGTACTTCCTCCAGCATTCTGAATCAGTATCGTAAGAGCTAAACTCCAGGTACTTTCCGAACATGTCACTATTTTCTGAAAATGTACAGTTATGGTGACATATGAGCTACAGAGTTTTAAAATTATATGCAAATGATGTACGGCTGATATGTATTATCAAGAAAAATAAAAACTATTTAAAACAGTTGTATATTGTTACATAGACTTAATAAATCAAAAACACAATTAATAACATCCAGAAATGCAATCAGACACAAACTCTAACAAGCAAAAATCTGATAAATAGCTAAGTTAAATGGTTGAAAATGTATTAAAACCATGCATACATTTTCTCTAGGCACCATCAAGTAGAAATGAAAAGAATTAGCAAGAGTCCACTAGCAAATAGCATGAATATTTTTCTACCAACACTGAGAAAATTAAAGGACATTATTCTTTTATTCATTCACATCAAACATATTACAGTAGAAGGAAAAAAGCTTAACTTTGTATATGTGCACACATAAACACATTAAATATACATGTATTAGCTATGGGGGGCACATAGCGGTAAGCCTCTACATGATCCAAAGATACTCCGTCATTGTACGTACCACATAGAACTGTAATATTCTTGTCATCCTAGATGCCTTCTACTTTATTCTTTATTACTGAGTGGACCAGCATGCAGAACATCTAAGCCATGCCAATAAAAGAGAGGCAGGAATGCATAGAGCACATCACACAACACAGGTGATATAAAATCTCTCCTGACCTGAGCTAATATTGCAGTTTGTAATGCTTTACAAATGACTGATCATAAGCTTATTCTACAGATTCATTTATATCTTACCAGAATACTGCATACGAAACACAACTTTGGTGTCCACAACCCTCAAAGTGTGGGGTAATCTCTCAGTTATATTTGACATGAGAAGAAAAAATACAGTTTATTGTTATATTTGCCATGGAAGACAATACAGTTTTTCACCCACTTGAAAAGGTTTTCTTATTAAATGATCTGCATGTTTTCTTTAAATAAATGAAACAGATAATCAGATTATGTGAGAAGTACCATTCCCTGAAGATAATACCTTAGTGGTCAAAGGGCGTCCATAACATGCAGTATTCTTTTCAACATTCATTTATTTTTAGGCAGAAAACAATGAAACTGGATAGCCTGGAGCAAAGACAACACGGAAATATATTTTGGCATGAAAGAATACATATTTAAAGAAACACTGCCCTTGTAGAAATTAAAAGAGGGTTTTGTACACATTGATATTTAATTGAGAAATCCTAACTGTAGAAGTCATGGCTACTAAAACCAAATTTTTCAGGAGGGAAAAGTCAGTTCCACAGAAGCTCTATGCTCAAATAAAAGGAGCAAAGTCAACTTCTTAGTCATGAAGTTCAAATTTCATGCAGGAGAAGTGGAAGTAAAACAGATAAAGAAACAGAGCAAGCCAAGTACCTTAAAATCTGAACTACAGAACAAGAAAAAGAAAACAAATCCCATAGTTGGCACAACAAAGAAAATCAGTTCTAGCTTGCTAACTATGAGTCCCTGAAGGAAGGTAGTTTAGACATTCGTTGTCAGTGGCACAACATGTAGCACACCCATAGGTTCATAGGTGTATACTAGGCTAACGACCATTAGGGCCTATATAAGTCTAGCCATTTCACCAAAATGTGTCCCACAAATGACTGTATTTTAGACGTTTATATAAGGAGGTGTATGTAAGTTAGGACATGATTTTCCCGACTGCCTCTGTCCATCAGAGACATGGGCACCAGACCAGGGTGAATTGACAGTTTTCTATCCACTGGTCCAGGTTACGCTTTAATAGGATTAAGGATGGACTTTGCTTCACATGGATGGAGAATCTATTCCAGAGAGTGGGAATTTTCTGAGAAGCACATCTGTCTCTCTAATATGCCCTATTTATGCCACAAGCAAAATTTAGGTCCTTAGATCTAGTAGTTCTGATGCTGTTCATTTTGCAGATGTGCAAAAGGCCCATCAGAGCAGGATCCAAAGAGGCCTTGTATGCCAGGGATAGATCGTTTATCAGTACTCTGTAGGAGACCAAGTATAGAGATGGGGCTTTGAGGCGATCCACACAGGATATTGTGTTTATGCCCTGTATTCTTTTTGTAGGGAACTTCTGTGCACATTCCAGTTGCTGCACATGTCTGGTCAGACACATGCCGAAGGGGGGCACTATACTCAATGATGGACCTGATGTGAGCCAAATATAATGGCACAGTGTCTTCCCTGGACCTAGACACCATACCCTTACTTATAAGTTGAGTGATAAAAACTAAAACTGAGAAGGGGTGACTGGGGTGAAATTCACTCCAATCTTGCAAATGTAAGGCACCCTGCCGATAAACAAAACCATTAAATTAATTCTTCTTGTAGGCCTAATCCTTTTTAATTCGTAAATAATTAGATTTCATTCAATCAAACCAAGATTTTATTCACTTCAGGTAGGTTTTTATTCAATCAATCAAAGATTTTATTTAGTTCAGGTAGGTGAACGCAATTGTTATTTTTTTGTGTGCTTTGTGATATATACTCAGTGTTCATTTACAGTAAAACAATTATGCAAATGATTTTGCGACAATACAGTAAAAGCAATAAAGAGACATACTTTTTCGTCCTTTGTATTTGCATATAACTTATGCGTACAAAACTAGGAATCACCTCATTTATGGTAACTTAAGTTTGATTGGTTAGTGGAAAGGCTGCATGCATGTGTACGAGTGTGGATAGGTGGTTATAGCGATATGGGTCATTTGTCTGTGTTAAACCCTCTTGTAAGACGCTAGTGTCTTGAGGATTCTATGACTGCTCCCAGTTTGCAATCATCTTCAAACTTGGTTAGCCAGAGGCCTTTGACATTGGCCTTGACTACCGAGAAGTAGATGCCAAAGAGGAGTGTGACCAGTACAGAGCCATGAGGGACTTCACTAGTGACTGGCCTCTTTGCAAAGGTAATCAAACCAGTCCTAAGTCCCTGGTTTCTATCTGTGAGTCAGCTGGATATCCTGTGTGTTATATAGGGGTGTATGCCTAATTCTGTAAGTTTGTTAACAATGCTCAAGCAGGGTTTTGTATAATGCCTTAGCCAGATCAAGGCAGGGCGTATGCATAATGTTACCCTCATCTATTGCCTTGGTGACCTTCTCAAAAAAGTATACCAGGTTTAGCTGGCTTAGCATGACCTTCCTCTGACAAAATGAAACTGGGCTGGGTCCAGTGTCTGAATGTTTTCTCTGTCTTTTATTTTTTTAAACAAAAAAAAAATCAGTATTAAATTATCATGTGTGATACAGGCAATCTTGCATTTGTATAAATGAAAAGCAAGCCACATTAATACAATTTTAGTTGCAAACATTACGCATCACAGATCCCGTTGAGACAACTGTAGTTTCAAACATTATACATCACTTATATCCAGTCATTGTCAATTAAGTATTACATAGTTCATTCAAATCCTGCCTCATTCCTCCTCTGCATATAATGTTCCCACAATTCCCATTTTTCCTATACAATTTGCTCCTTCCGTTTTCTAAAGATCCCAATTCCAGTTGCTTTATCTGTGTTACTATATTCACTACTTCTAGTAAAGTTGGTTTAGACTTTGATTTCCATTTCTAGTAATTGCTTTTTAGCAGCCACCATAATTAGACCCAGTAAGAACTTACTATGTCTAGGCAATTTAAATTCTGTATCACAGCTCAAAAAGATTATTTCCTTAGTTACACCAGTTCACTCACCCAGCATCTCTGACAATGCAGTCTGCAGGGAATCTTCAAAGTCTGCCAACTCATTAGACTCCCAGAAAATATGTCCCCAGTTACCTTTTTCTTTCCCATCACACCTCAAATATTTCCATCTATCTGAGGAAAAATCTCTGGAGTCTACTTGGAGTATAAAAAAATATATATATAAACACTTCTAAACAAAGATCGTAAATATTGTAGACTTTGTTACATATTTGGAAGACATACATATATGCCCCCTTGTCTCTTTGTGACTTGCTTATCCAATCTCTCTTCCCAATCCTTTCTAAGCTCCTCTGATTGATTCTTATAGTTATCATCCAATATTTTATATGATCTACTAATTATTCCTTTTTAACTGCAGCTTCTGTTCTAGATTCTATTAAAAACTCTACCAGGGTTGGTCTTTTGTTTAGGAACCTCTATTTCTTTCTCTTTGCCTATACTTTGATATCAATCATTGATAGGGAAGGCAATCTTTAACCTGCAGTCCAAATAGATTCTTGATTTCTTCCCATTCTATTGCTTTTCCCTTTCTAGTTATTTGCTCCCAATATCTTGGATCCTTTGGCAGTTTTATCAAATAAATTCCAGCCCCCACTTGCCTAATGTTTGTATCCCTAATTGCAGTCATCTCTATCATCAGCATCTCATTTCTCCATTCCCATGTTGGCTTAGTTCTTAGGATACTTTCTGCTACTTTATGAGTATAATATTCTGTATGATTATTGTTATTCTCCTTAAAGATCTGCATCCAAATTCCCAATCTCTCCTTGTTTCTTGACCTTCCCTCCTGTATCATCAATATCCCCTTCCACTCTGAATTATAGTTTTCTGCTTGTGCTATGTATAGGAGCCTTAACTGTGTTGCTCCTAAATACCCCTTCAAATCTGGTAATCCCAATCCGCCCTGTTTTTTTGGAAGAATCATCTTATCCCACTTGATTCTTCCCATCTTCCCGTCCCAGATAAAACTCCTTCAGCTTTTTCTAATTGCTATCCACAGCTTCTCCTCTGGTTGATAAAAATATTCCTGACCTGTGTATAAAACTGGAGGGACTTCAAACATTTTAACTGCTTGTATCTTACTATCCATATCCATATAACAAAGCTTCTCAGTTTTTGTATTATCTTCTGTTTAGTCTCCTCCCACATATCCTTAGCTGTCACAACTGAGTCATTTTTAATCCATACTCTTAAATATTTCATTTTCTCATGTCCCATAAATATGGATATTGCTGGACCAATTCATGTGTGGGTACATAATTTACTGCTCATAGGTTCATAGGTGTTTTGCGGTTAATGACCACAAGGGCCTTTTTAAGCTTAGCCATGTATCCCAAATCTCTGACAAATTATGATGCCCTTAATAAGTGTAAGCAGGGGCTTGGGAGATATTGCCTTTATTTTGGCTTCATTCATGTTGTATCCTGAGAATATTTGAAACTATCTTAAAATGCTCCACAACACTGTAATGTCTCTTTCTGGTTTTGTCAGGTATAAAATAATATCATCTGCAAATAGAGCCAGCTTTTACTGACTCCTATACCAATTATATCCTTGAATTTCTGAGTCCCTTATTTTCCTTGCCAGTGGTTCTAAATATAATGCAAATAACAAAGGGGAAAGAGAACACCCACGCCTGGTTGCTCTACTCAAGCAGAAATTATCAGAGAAGACCCCATTGGTTTTAATTTTCACCTCCGATCTCTCATATATACTCCTAACCAACTTTATAATTTTATCAGGGAAAGCAACGACTTCCATTGCCCTGCTCATAAAGTCCCTGCATACTCTGTCAAATGCTTTCTCTGCATCAAGACCCACCAACAACAATGGTGTTTTCTTGCATTCTGCTTCCCTCTGGATCATTAGTGTTCTGTTAATGTTTTCAAATGTTTGCCTCCCTTCCACAAAACCATACCGATCCATATCTATTAATTTTGGCATCACTTTTGCCATTCTTTTAGCCATTATAGACATAAACACTTACAGTCATGGTTTAGTATTGAAATAGGCCTGTATGAAGCTGGATCCGATGGATCTTTACCCTCTTTAGGTATTACAGCTACCACCGCTTTCTTCCAGGATGTTAGTACTTCTCCTCCTCTTAAAATACTGTTAAAAGGGGTCCCTATTATTTTAGTGAATGCAATGAATTGCAAACGCTGTTTAGTCGAACGTCATTACGTGAAATAGTAAAATACCGAAAGCACGGAACAGCAATTTTTTTCCCTAGGGAAAAATCACTGGGCCGTTTTCGGGACTTTGCCATTTCCTGCAATGTGGTGTGATCTCAGAGTTGGTATATTTAAATAGGGGGCTGTGGGGGCACAGCCCCCCACATCAGGGGATGTAGGGAGTGAAGCCCCCCACATTATTTTGTGTTTTGATTTTTTTTTTTTTAACAGATCAGTGATTTTTTTTCCCTGAGAAAAAAACGCTGATCCATGTGTTCGACATTTTGGGTTTTTGGGAATTGTGGGTTGATTATATAGCGTTCGCAATTCATTGTGTTCGCTTATGTAATATAGACCCGTTAAAACAACCTTCCAGATATTTATCAGTTTTTTTCCCTTCTAGCTTCCAAACTTCCACAGGAGTACCACCTAATCCTGGGGACTTTCCTGTAGATTAGTTATACATAGCCATCTTTATTTCATCTCTTCTCATTATAACTGTTAGTAAATGAGCCTCATCTACCTCTAACCTTGGGATATTTAGTTCTTCCATAAACATTTTCATTTGCACCTTTTCTTGATTTCCACATTTCTCTGCTTCATACAGACTTTCATAAAATTTCTGAAATATTTCTAGTACCTCTACAGGATCTCTTGTTACCTTCCTTGTTACAGGCTCCCTAAGCTTGCTGACAGTCCTTTCTACTTTCTGTTGCCTGAGTCATTGTGCTAATAGTTTTTGTGCTCTGGTGTTATTATCAAAAAAAATTAGCTTAACAGCAATCTTTCTAAACCCATGCATATTACTAAGGTAGTCCCTTATTTTCTGTTTAGCATTCTGCAGTGCTCCTCTTCTTGTACCATTCGACAATACTTTAACATTTGTAAGTCCCTCTAAATAGTTACTTCTTAACTTTTATCTCCCTTTTCTTTATTTCCACCCTAGTTTTAAACTCCATTTTAATTTTATCCCACTCCCTAGCTATATTTTCAGAAGAAATAATCCTGAATAATCTCCACTACCCATTCCTTAAATTCCTCTCTTCAACTGATAGGTAGGAAAGTGCCAGTGTCTCATTTGTATTTCATTACCTTGTGTTTTTATTTTAGTTATTATTGGCGCATGATCTGAAATAGTTATTGGGTAGGTATCAAGACCTTTAATTAAATGCACATGTTCCTGTGAAATGTAAATTCTATCTAGCCCAGCCCAGTTTTTGTATCTTGGGGAATAATATGTAAATTCACTCCAAACTCCTGGTACTGAATTCACATCTTCCATGCCAAACATTTTCATAAATTTCTTCAAAAATCTAACCTCCTTTGTTATATTTTTTCTTCTGGACCCTCAGACACATCTTCACTGCTACAAATTAAATTTCAGTCCCCAACTATAAGTAATAGTCCTTGCTGAAAGTTGATTATTTCTCTCATAAATTTCTTAAGCTCCATTATAGCAGTTTTAGGTAGAATGTAAATACATGCCAGTGTAATCCTCCTCCCTTGCCAGTAGTGCCTTAGTACTACAAATCTACCATTATTGTTTTTTTACCCTCTTCTATCACTATTGCAGGTCTTCTTGCAATTAATATAAGTACTCCTTTTTCCTTTGCCCCAGGTATAAGTACTCCTTTTTTTCCTTTGCCCCAAGTATTCTGCTGAATAACCATCCTGAAAACCTTTCTTTATCAGATTCACATGTTCACTTCTTTCCAGGTGTGTCTCCTGTAGCATAGCTATTTGCACTCTACATTTTTAAAATAGCTCACTACTCTTTCTTTTTTATATTTATCTGTAAGACCAGTGAGATACATTACAGAAAACATAATTTTCTTATACAGTTATTGTGATACCCGTGCCCTGGCCCAGCAATCAAGGAGCCTCAGTCCTCACCACTAACACCAGGGAGGGCGTCTCCTAGAAGAGGAAAGGATAACTAATACACACAGCAAAGTACAATTTCCCTTAAGTGCACACAGAGATCACAGTCAGTCTGGGGCTGGGTGCTCCCTTGCTCACCAGGTCCCCAATAAGACTCCCCACTGGCACAGCTATATGGTCCAGATCTCAGCCTAGCTGGCAAGCTAACCTCCAGTACCCTCTCTGTCCAACCAGTGCTTCGTGTCCCTGTCCAGGTAGCTGACACAATGCACACACACTTTGAGATAAGTATTTATACAACTTCACAGACACTCCTGGGAAAGGCTGACACAGATTCTCTAGCTGTGCCCCTTTACTCAGACTATACAGTAGTAATTCCTGCCACCACCACCTAATATTATCAGCTACTAAAATGCCCTTAAAAGGGTGTCCAATTATTACTGTGCAATATTATTATCCAATTGGTAATGTGACTATTCAGTCTAAGGGTTATTAGAGTGGCCTATTATGATAACCTCTATAAATATGCAATGCACTCTAGAGCCTACTTCTCTATACAAACCAGCCACAAGTAAAGGTTTTTAAAATATATAATAATAAATAATTAAAACACAAGACAATACTACTACACCACAGAAATATCTAAGAGTTCAGAAATCACACAGAAACGTAAAACAATATAGTAGGACAGGTCTGATTTCAAAGAAAAACACTTAATCTAACTTTCTAATCTTTAGCTAATCTTAAGAGAAAACACAGTGCTACAATCATACTTACATACATAAAGAGCAAGCAGTGCTGGGTTAGATGTCCAAGATCAAAATGCTCACAGTCTTTCAATGAACAATAGTTTTTAAACACTAACCAGCAGCTCTGCTGAGGCCCTCCCAAATTACATAATTTTGACACTTAGGTTTTCTCAGGCCACAAACTGCATTATTTAGCAAGCTAACACCTGCTCAGGAACTACAACAATACAACACATTTCACATATACACTCTAGCAGAAACCAGAGCAATAAAGCACCTTCCATATGTAAATTCTTTCTCTTAACTTAAACCTTAAAACAATGGGCATGAAACCTTCATTCAGACCCACTGGAGACGACTTGTAAAACATCAAAGAGATTCAGAAGATCTTGTCAGCTTCAAAAGACACATTTGAAATGCTTGGCTTGGTTTTCCTTACAGTAGATGACAATGTTGCAACAATCTTGAAGTTCACATTTTACAGTGTTTTCTTTCATTTAAAAACACAAGCCTGTATTTTACATTTATTTATACAGTTGATAGAATTATGTATCAAATTCCATTTGATTAGGCTGGCAGCTTTGCACATCTTCCTCCAATCTTCACAGTTATCATTTTCACCTTTTATGTATAACTGCTTTTTTGTTAAATGTCTAGTTCCAAATTTTATGTTGCATTCATATATTATTTGTCAATCCTCCAATCTTCACCCCCCCCCCCAGGAACTCAAGCAAGTTTTTCAAGTGCCCCTTGAGAAACATTGCTTGAGAGTGTCAGGTCTATCTGGGTGTACCTCACCCCATTCCCTGTCTTGAGAGCCCATCTGCATTGGCATTGCTAATCCCACTATGGTGCTGCACTGACATATCATATGCTTGCAACTCCAGGTTTCATCTTAGTAACTTGGCGTTTTGCTGACTGGCTCTGTTTAACCATGTTAGAGGGTTGTGATCTGTCATCACAGTGAATTTTCTTCCATACAGATAAGGCTGAAGTTTTTGTAGTGCCCACACTATGGCTAGACATTCCTTTTCTACCGCTGCATAGCATTCCTCCCTGGGTTGGAGCCTATGACTGAGATAAACCACTGGGTGCTCTTCTCCTTTTGAAGAAATCTGGCTAAGTACATCCCCACCCCATAGTTTGAAGCATCCACCTGCACAACAAATTCTTTGCTATAGTCTGGACTGGCTAACATAGGGGGTCCTCCCAAAGCCTCCTTAAGCTTCTGAAATGCCTGCTCACATGCTGGGGTCCACACTACCTTATCTGGCCTGGTTTTTCCTTGTCAGGTCTGTGAGGGGAGCAGCTATGGTACTATAACTAGAGAAAAACTTTCTATAGTGCCCTGCTGTCCCTAAGAATGCACTCACCTGCTTTTTGGTAACAGGTGCAGGCCATGCCTGAATAGCTTCCACTTTGGCAGGTTCTGGCCTTATCTTACCACTCCCCACTCTATGTCCTAGGTAGGAGACCTATGCCATACCCACCTGACATTTGCTCGGCTTAATGGTCAACCCTGCCCTCTGTAGTCTGCCCAGCACCTCCCTGACATGCTGAAGGTGCTCTTGCCAGGAATGGTTGTAGATAGCAATATCATCCATGTAAACAAGGGCAAACCCTCCTGCTCCTGCTAAGATATGATCTACCAGCCTCTGGAAAGTCGCTGGGGCATTCTTCATCCCAAAGGGCATCTTTGTGAACTCATACAAGCCAAAAGGAGTCACAAAGGCTGACTTCTCTCTAGCACTGGGAGTCAAAGGCACCTGCCAGTGACCCTTGGTAAGATCAATGGTTGTAAGATACTTAGCCCCACCCAGCTGCTCTAGTGCCTCATCTGTCCTAGGCATGGGGTAAGCATCTGTCTCTGTGTGACTATTTAATTTCCTGTAATCCACACAGAATCTGGTGCTGCCATCCTTCTTTGGCACCAGTACCACTGGGGAGGCCCAGGGACTGTTAGACTCCTGAATCACCACAGTTCCAACATCTCCTGTACCTCTTCCCTCAGAGTCTGTTTGACTCTCTTAGACACCCTATAAGGGGCCTGCCTGATAGGCCTTTGGGGTCCTGTATCCACCTGGTGCTGCACCAGGTGGGTGCATCCTGGTTTCCCAGTGAACACATCCCCAAATTCCTGCAACACTGCTTGGATTTCTCGAACCTGGGTAGGAGATAGTTGCTGGGACATTGCTACCCCTTCCACCGAGGTATCAGCCCAAGCCTCACTGAGGAGATCAGTCACAAGATCTCTCTCAGACTCTTCCTGCAATCCACTGCAAATGCTCAGCACAAGAGCCTCCCCCATCATGGTAAGATTTCATCATGTTAACATGGTACAATTTGTGCCCCTGCCTTCTGCCTAGCAGTTCCAGTTAATGTAGTTAACATCACTTACATTTCTTACCTCCTTGTAGGGTCCCTCCCAAGCTGCTTGCAGCTTGTTGTGTCTGACAGGAATGAGAACCATCACCTGCTGCCCTACAGCATACTCTCAAGCTCGAGCACTCCTGTCATACCACACCCTTTTCTGTTGTTGGGCTTCTGCCAGGTTTTCCTGGACCAGGCCCATGACTTCCCTGAGCCTTGTCCTGAGGTTCAGGACATATGCCATAACAGACTCCTTGTGAGACTCACACTCACCTTCCCACTCATCTCGAATTAAATCTAGAGGTCCCCTCACCCTATGCCCATACAGCAACTCAAAGGGTGAAAAACCTGTGGATTCCTGGGGAACCTCTCTGTAAGCAAACAACAGATGGGGCAAATATTTGTCCCACTCCCTCTTAAACTGATCTGCAAATGCCCGTAGCATGGACTTGATTGTATAGTTTAACCTCTCAACAAGACCATTAGTGTGGGGATGGTAGGGGTGGTCTTCATGTGCTTCACCCCACAGGACTTCCACAGACAAGCCAGCAGGTCTGACATAAAATTGGCACCTCTGTCAGACAGTATTTCCTTTGGGAAACCTACCCTTCTGAAAATCTCTAGCAAAGCATTTGCCACCTTCTCGGCCTCAATGGAGGACAAAGCCACTGCCTCAGTGTATCGTGTAGCATAATCTACAATCACTAGGATATACGTTTTACCTGTGGAACTTGGGGTACTCAGAGGACCCACAATATCCATAGCTACCCTCTGAAATGGCTCCTCAATCACAGGCAAAGGTATCAAAGGAGGTCTCACCTTGTCTCCTGCCATTGCCTACCTTTTGGCACTGCTCACAGGTCCTGCAGTACCCTGTTACATCTCTGGAAATTCCAGGCCAATAGAAGTTTTACATAATATGCCTCTTTGTACGTTTTATGCCCATATGACCTGCAAAGGGAATATCATGGGCTATGGCTAGAAGTGCCAGACGGTAAGCTCTAGGCACTACCAACTGCTGTACTCTCTCACCTTCTAGTCCTCCCTCAGGGGTCCACTCTCTGTAAAGTAACCCTTTGTTCCAGTATACAGATTCCCCCTTCCCTTGTAAATCAAGTGCCTCCCTAGCTACCTGCCTCAGGCCTTGCAATGTAGGGTCTGAGAGCTGAGCCTGTCTCAAGTCACTTCTTGTAACCCTTCCCAGCTCCCCTTCCACAGGAAGTCTGGCATCTTCTGACAGTGGTGCCTCACTCTCAGCCTGGGTACTACTACTCACCTCTACCTTTGCAGTTACCCTGTCCAAGGGAACATCAGTACCCACAAGCAGCTGTGGCTCACATTCAGTTTCACTGCTACAGCATAGCTCACTCCCTGAAGTAACTACCTCAACAGTCCTGGCTGCAAGTATGCAGTCTGTCTGGGTCTCCCCCAGGCTACCAGACTCACATGCTTGTCTCCTAGCCTGACTGCGTTTAACTGCATAAGTACATGGTACTGCCTCATCCAAATCCTTCCCTCTCAGGACATCTGCAGGATGGTAGTTCTGTATCCCTGTTGTCTCAAGACAACCTACTGCTGGCATTTTGTCTTTCCAACTTACTGGCTCTTTCACCTTTTGTTCCCCACCTTGCCTCCGTGGACATCTGTATGCCACATGGCCCCACTGGTTGCATTTAAAACATTTAACCCTAGCTCCTGGACATATACCTAGACTAGTGGCTTCCCCTGCTACTGGTGGATTCTGTTGGGGCAGTCTGTGCTGCCCACCATGGGTTCCTTTAGTCCCATGATCAGTACTGGGGGTGCCTTTCCTGTGCAGGGCTGCCCTGCTTGCTAGGTATAGGTCTCCATTCTTCCCCAACTCTTCTGAAGTACCACACTATCAGCTAATGAGATCCTCATGTCCTCAGGCAAAGTGCTAAGGGATCGTTCCCTCACCAAAAGGTCTGCCAGCCCTTCAAAAGTGGTGACCTGACATCCACTCACCCAGCTATGAATATAAGTGCTCAGTTCAGCAACATATTCACATACATTTTCATCTGCCTTGTGTCTATGCTCACGAAAAATTTTCCTATACATTTCAGGTGTTAGCTTAAAACATTCCAACAAGTGTCTTTTTACAGCAGTATAATCAAAACAGTCAGTGTCATGCATTTTTGATAAATAAGTTACAGCTTTACCATGGAGTAAGGGAGTCAGGAACCATACCCAGAGTCCTTGGTCAACTTCATACTGTTTACATACCTGCTCAAACATATGAATGAAGCTATCAAAAGTATCCCCCTCTTTAAACTGTGGAGGAAATTTACTGACCTTTTGTGCTTCTGGGGTCTGGTTACTCCCTTCCCCATTACCTCCATGACTCTGGCGAAGAGTCAGCATTTCCCTCTCATGCCTCCTCTGCCATTCATTTTCCTCAGCTTGTAGACTCCTCATTTTCTCAGCTGCTTCTAGTTCCATATGCCTGGCCTCCAACTCAAGTCTCTTTAGCTCCAGCTGGATTTTTAAGTCCACTGCAGAAAGGCTGAGCTGTCCATTCTCCGAGGATATTGTATCTCCACTGTCAGTCAGATTGTCCTCCAGGCTGCTGTTTTCTGATGCAGTTGTAACCAGTGCTGCAATCAGGTCTGGCTTAGTCAGGTTTTCATGCAGCAGTCCCCTAGCCTGGCACATCACCGCCAGCTGGCTCCTTCTCAACTTTCCATACTCCTCTGCTGACATGCTGCCTGCTCACCCTGACTAACACTAAGCTAACAAAAAATAAATTAAAAAAATGTGATCTGAACTCTGAGTATACACTGTGTGGCTGTTTTAGAGTACAAAACACTTTTAGAGATCACTGTACATAAGCTACAGGAATTCGCTCTACCCACACCGCTACAAGCCAATTAGTGTTGGCCAACTAATCAATATGTGATGTGGATCCCACCACAACAAAACAATATGTGATAGGATATCCCAAACACTGCCACCAATATGTGAAGCCAGTGCCCTGGCCCAGCAATCAAGGAGCCTCAATCCTCACCACTAACACCAGGGAGGTTGTCTCCTAGAAGAGGAGAGGATAACTAATACACACAGTAAAGTACAATTTCCCTTAAGTGCACACAGAGATCACAGTCAGTCTGGGGCTGGGTGCTCCCTTGCTCACCAGGTCCCCAATAAGACTCCCCACTGGCACAATTATGGTCCAGATCTCAGCCTAGCTGGCAAGCTAACCTCCAGTACCCTCTCTGTCCAACCAGTGCTTCGTGCCCTTGGCCAGGTAGCTAGCACACACCCACACTTTGAGATAAGTATTTATACAACTTCACAGACACTCCTGGGAAAGGCTGACACAGATTCTCTAGCTGTGCCCCTTTACTCAGACTATACAGTAGTAATTTTTGCCACCAACAGCTAATATTATCAGCTACTAAAAGGCCCTTAAAAGGGTGTCCAGTTATTACTGTGCAATATTATTATCCAACTGGTAATGTGACTATTCAGTCTAAGGCTTATTAGAGTGGCCTATTACGATAACCTTTGTATATATGCAATGTACTCTAGAGCCTAATTCTCTATACAAACAGGCCACAGGTAAAGGTTTTTAAAATATTTAATAATAAATAATTAAAACACAAGACAATACTACTACACCACAGAGATATCTAAGAGTTCAGAAATCACACAGAAACTTAAAACAATGCAGTAGGACAGGTCTGATGTCAAAGAAAAACATTTAATCTTACTTTCTAATCTTTAGCTAATCTTAAGAGAAAACACAGTGCTATAATCATACTTACATACATAAAGAGCAAGCAGTGCTGGGTTAGATGTCCAAGATCAAAATGCTCACAGCCTCTCACTGAACAATAGTGTTTAAACACTAACCAACAGCTCTGCTGAGGCCCTCCCAAATGACATCATTTTGACACTTAGGTTTTCTCAGGCCACAAACTGCATCATTTAGCAAGCTAACACCTGCTCAGGAACTACAACAATACAAGGCATTTCACATATACACTCTAGCAGAAACCAGAGCAATAAAGCACCTTCCAAATGTAAACTCTGACCCTTAACTTTAACCTTAAAACAATGGGCATGAAACCTTCATCCAGACCCACTGGAGCCGACTTGTAAAACATCAAAGAGATTCAGAAGATCTTGTCAACTTCAAAAGACACATTTGAAATGCTTGGCTTGGTTTTCCTTACAGCAGATGACAATGTTGCAACAATCTTGAAGTTCACATTTTCCAGTGTTTTCTTTCATTTAAAAACACAAGCCTGTATTTTACATTTATTTATACAGTTTATTTTTATTTTATTTATTTATTTTATTTTACATTTGTTGACCGGGCTAGTCCAACTGGATATATGTCCATTTTCAGTAGAGGCCCGGGGAGAAAAGCTCCATATGTTGTACAAGTTCACAAAAAGGCATGAAAAATATTACATGAGAAACAAAGCAATTTAAACATATGATTTAAAAAGATAAAATAAGATACTAGAATTTAAAATTTTTTTTTTTTTTTTTTTTTTTTTTTTTATATAGAGAGCATTAGTCTGGATTAGTGAAGGAGCAGAGTGAGCATTAGTCTGGATTAGTGCAGGAGCAAAGCCAGTGTTTATTGAGATGAGTCTTTAGTTGATTTTTAAAAATTTGGAAAGAGGTTAAAGAAGTGATATGAGAGGGTAGATTATTCCATGTTTTATGTTTTTCCAACAGAGTTGGAGAATAAACAGTCACCTGCATGATTGTGAGATTTACTAATATTAATCAGGAGTTTGTTGGCAGAGCGAAGTTGTTTCAGGTTATTGTATGGGGAAATAAGGCTAGAGAGTATTGGTGTATTGGTTGGCTGATAAAGAATCTTATGAGCTATTAAGATTTGTTGAAGAACAAGTTGGTTAGGAAGTTCAAGCCAGCCTAGTTCTTTTAGGTTCTGGCAGTGATGAGTTCGAAAAGGAGATCCTACAGCAAATCGAGCTATGTTATGATAGGATGTTTCAAGTTTCTTCATGTTGTTTTTGGAAAGATTAGTATAAATGGGACAAGCATAGAGAAGAGTAGAAATTAGGTGAGACCTAGCAATGATAGGTCTTGCTGTAGGCGTTAGGAAAGGTTTTATTCTGTAAAGGGATCCTATTTTTTTATTTACTAATTTTATGGTGTTGTTGATGTGAGAATCAAAGTTGAGGTTATTATCAATGGTTATTCCTAATAGTTTTGTGGTTAAGTCAGGGGAAATGAGTGTTCTGTCAGAGGATGTAAGAGTAAAGTGTGGTGTAGTCAATTTACGAGTAGGTGAAAAAAGTAACAGTTTGGTTTTCTTGGGGTTAAGGAGTAGACAGCGGTCAGTTGATAGAATTATGTATCAAATTCCATTTGACTAGGCTGGCAGCCTTGCCCATCTTCCTCCAATCTTCACAGTTATCATTTCCACCTTTTATGTATAACTGCTTTTTGTTAAATGTCTAGTTCCAGCTTTTATGTTGCATTCATATATTATTTGGCAGTTCAATCTTTTATACAGTTGTTTCTTGTCATATCCTTTTGAGCGTATGCCACATCTTACAAACTTTTTTGTTTTATTGAAAGACTTCAAACAAAAAACAAACACCCAAATACACCTGAAACCTATCAATTTAATAAATTAACACACAAAACTATGTACATCTTCAAAATATGAAGTTCTAACTTCCTAATAAGAACAAAAGTTCTAAACTGACAGCCACACAGACAGACTAGAATTGACCAAAGAGAAAGGTCGTTCATGTTAAAAGTAGGGTTACCACCTGTCCCCCTTTGCAAGGGACAGTCCCTCTTTGGGCGGTTGTGTCCTGACCAAAAATATTAAATGTGGCAAATGTTCTGAGATTGTAGGACATAATTATGTCGCATATGTAGCATAGGATGGTGGTTTGTAGGATGATGTTGGTGATCAGAAAGAGGAGGAGTGTGAGGACAGCACCAAGGATCAAATGGTGGAAATTGAAAAAGGGTAATTGTGAGGTGGAGTTCAGGGATGAGTTAAGACAGGCACTGGGTGGCAGTGAAGAGTTGCCAAATAGCTGGGTAACTACAGCAGAGCTAGTAAGGGAGACAGCTAGAAAGGTGCTTGGTATCACATCGGGACAGAGGAAAGATGACAAGGAGACATGGTGGTGAAATGAGGAAGTACAGAAGAGTATACAGGCAAAGAGGTTGGCAAAGAAGAAGTGGGATTGTCAGAGAGATGAAGAAAGTAGACAGAAGTATAAGGAGATGAGGTGCATGGCAAAGAGAGAGGTGGCGAAGGCTAAGGATAAGGCATATGAAGAGTTGTATGAAAGGTTGGACACTAAGGAGGGAGAAAAGGACCTGTACCGATTGGCTAGACAGAGGGGCCGAGCTAGGAAAGATGTGCAGCAGGTAAAGGTGATAAAGGATAATGAGAGAAACATACTCACAAGTGAGGAGAGTGTGTTGAGGAGATGGAAAGAGCACTTTGAGGGGTTGATGAATGAAGAGAATGAGAGGGAGAGAAGGTTGGATGATGTAGGGATAGTGAATCATGAAGTACAATGGATTAGCAAGGAGGAAGTAAGGATAGCTATGAAGAGAATGAAGAATGGAAAGGCTGTTGGCCCAGATGACATATCTGTGGAAGCATGGAGGTGTTTAGGTGAAATGGCAGTGGAGTTTTTAACCAGATTGTTTAATGAAATCTTAGAAAGTGAGAGGATGCCTGAGGAATTGAGAAAAAGTGTTTTGGTACCAATTTTTAAGAATAAGGTTGATGTGCAGAGCTGTAGTAACTACAGAGGGATTAAATTGATCAGTCACAGCATGAAGTTATGGGAAAGGGTAGTGGAAGCTAGGTTAAGAAGGGACGTGATGATTAGTGAACAGCAGTATGGTTTCATGCCGGGAAAGAGCACTACAGATGTGATGTTTGCTCTCAGAGTGTTGATGGAGAAGTACAGTGAATGTCAGAAGGAGTTGCATTGTAATTATATGATATGTCACTGCCTATGCTTGGAGCTTTTCTCACCGGGCCTCTACTGAAAATGGACATATATCCAGTTAGACTAGCCTGGCCAACAAATGTAAAATAAATAAAATAAATTGTGTTTTTGTAGACTTAGAGAAAGCATATGACAGGGTGCCTAGAGAGGAGTTGTGGTATTGTATAAGGAAGTCAGAAGTGTCAGAGAAGTATGTAAGAGTGGTACAGGATATGTACGAGGGCAATGTGACAGCGGTGAGGTCTGCGGTGGGAGTGACGGAGGCGTTTAAGGTGGAGGTGGGGTTACATCAAGGATCACCTCTGAGCCTTTTCTTATTTGCAATGGTGATGGACAGGTTGACAGACGAGATCAGACAGGAGTCCCCATGGACTATGATGTTTGCAGATGACAATTTGATCTGTAGTGAGAGTAGGGAACAGGTGGAGGAGACCCTGGAGAGATGGAGATATGTTCTAGAGAGAAGAGGAATGAAGGTCAGCAGGACTAAGACAGAATATATGTGTGCAAATGAGAGGGAGGATAGAAGAATGGTGAGGATGCAAGGAGTAGAGGTGGCGAAGGTGGATGAGTTTAAATACTTGGGGTCAATAGTTCAGAGTAAAGGTGAGTGTGGAAGAGAGGTGAAGAAGAAAGTACAGGCAGGATGGAGTGGGTGGAGAAGAGTGTCAGGAGTGATTTGTGACAGACGAGTACCTGTAAGAGTGAAAGGGAAGGTCTACAAGACGGTAGTGAGACCAGCTATGTTATATGGGTTGGAGACAGTGGCATTGACAAAAAGGCAGGAGTTTGAGCTGGATGTGGCAGAGTTAAAGATGTTAAGATTTGCACTGGGTGTGACGAGGGTGGACAGGATTAGGAATAAGTATATTAGAGGGTCAGCCGAGGTTGGAAGGTTTGGAGACAAAGCCAGAGAGGCAAGATTACATTGGTTTGGACATGTGCTGAGGAGGGATGCGGAGTATATTGGGAAAAAGATGCTAAGGATAAAGCTACCAGGTAACAGGAAAAGAGGAAGGCCTAAGATAAGGTTTATGGATGTGGTGAGAGAGGACATGCAGGTGGTTGGTGTGACAGAGCAAGATGCAGAGGACAGGAAGAAATGGAAACAGGTGATCCACTGTGGCGACCCCTAACAGGAACAGCTGAAAGAAGAAGATGATGATGATGATGTAATGTAATAGTTGCATACAATAGTTCTTTCTGTATCTAAAATACCTACATGTTACAAGAAACAGGATAAGCAACTAAACTGCTACAAAAATAAGCTTATATTTAGGCAAAAAAGGAAAGTTCTATACTTTGTACTGACCGTGGGTTTGTGTCGGCCTGTAAAATCTGATGTGTGTCCCGAAAATGTCCCACTATGGCCATTTGAAAAGGTGGCAACCCTAGTTAAAAAGCATGGTACAGTCTGTGCTTTTAATACATGCTGTCTGGTTTTGTCTTATCTTTATAGCTCTCCCATCTGAGAAAACAGTTGCCTGCTTTCAGTAAACACTTTTTCCAAGCCATTTCTCTTTATCAGATTGCCTTCTAGGGACATGCAAACCAGACACAAAACTGCTAAGGATACATTGTCTACCGAAAAAAAAGCCTTATAACATTTAATATTCTTTTTCATTTACTTGCTTTCTTTTAAAACTTGTTACTGGATAAAGCCAGTGGCCTTGACCCAATCATTCCCCTATGCAAGCATGAGAAAAAGCAAGCACACTAATTTTTCTTTTGTCATGCTCTGTTAACCAGACCCTTCCCTTTTTATGTTGCATTGCCTACATTTCTTAAAATTGAACAAGAAAAAACAGACAGGAAGGGAGAAAAAATAAAGTGCCTGTTTATATTAGTATCCCCATTATATTTAAAAACAACTGAAACAAATTTACTTTATAGCTTGCATAGAAAGTCATGCACCATTAAAGTAGTACCCATAAAATTAACACAATCTGTTCCTTTCAGCTTCTCTGGTACAGTAGAAAATCTCAGGTTGCCTCCTATGTCTTTGTTGGTCATTTTCATGATAATTCTTTCTTGTCCATTCTAGACAAGTCAGACTAATGGATCTATAATTTCCTGGATCTACTGGTGGTCCATCCTTATGTAAAGGGATGGCCATTCTGGTCCTCAGTTCTTGTGGTATAAAGCCTGTACTAAGACTATAGTTAAACAGTGACACTAGTGTCTCTGATAGGTCATGTTTTAGGCAATTCAGGAGGCATCCCAGGATATTATCAGGGACAATGTGTCTGTGTTCTTGGCCTGAGCGAGTGCAGCCAGGACCTGCTCTCTATTTATAAATGGAGGAGGTTATGTTTGAAAGTATTCCCTGGGGAATGCTGGGGATGAGTGGGGGTAAAATTGGAGCTGAATTTGTCAGCCAGCAGATTGTCTATATCAACCAACTCAGTGAATGTGCCATCATTAACTACCAGATCAACATACTGTTGTTGTCTGCCTTTGAGGTTTCTGACACAGATGAAGAAGGCCTTATGGTTGTGTTTTGCCTGGGAGGCCATCTTGACTTTGAAACTGGTTTTATTGGACTTAATTAGCCCTCGCAGTTATTTATTTAGTTTGATGAGAGAGTTCTCATCTTTATGGGAGTTACACTTCCAGATTTTACCCATGACTTTTTTTCCTTTTGTTGCATAATCTGTTTAATTTAGGATTCCATTACAGTGGCTTGTTTTTAGATTTAGATTTGGGGCCCTATGCATTGGCATGGTTGTACAGAGGTTCAGTGAGGAATTCTGCTTAGGTTGCTGTGTTTTCCGAGTTTCCAGGGGCTTTGAATTTTGACAAACTATCGTATAATAAAAGGTAGTTTGCCTTGGAATAATTCCTAACTGGGTTTACTGGAGTTACTGAATTAATATTGATTTCAAAAGAGACAGCTTTGTGGTTAGACCTTACCAGGGAGAATGTGACCTTGGGGGGTGTGCAACATTCTCCCATGTTTGTGAGTACGAGGTCCAGTATGTTGGAACTTCTAGTGGGTGTATGCAATAACTAGTCAAGGGTGTTTGCATTTACAAGGTCCAGGATGCTCAGCACCTGAGGCTGTATAACATTTCCAGTCTATACAGGGGTAATTGGAGTCCCCATGAGTATGGCGTTATGTTAGGTAGTGAGTACCTCCAGTAGGTCTAAGTATGAAGTATGAGTTTCAGAGAACATACAGGGTGACCTATAGCTTGCTAGGATATAGTGCAGGATTTTGTCAATGATGATCTGCACGTGGACAAACTCCAGCACATCATCCTGTTTAACTACCCTAGAGGTAGGCTTGTTATTGGGGTTTAGCCCTTGTCTCTGCAGCTACTGGTCTAAAAGTGCGGAAGGCACTGGAACCTTGCACTACCAGGTTACTCTCTGTAGCATTAAACCATGTCTCAGTAAATGCACAGATGTCTATATTCTCCAAGGTGAGGGCAGCGTGGATGGAGATGAGTTTCTTGTTTAGGCTTCTGGCACTGAACAGTAACATCTCTTGAGATGATTTTGCTATGTCATTGGGTTTGTCAATTTGCCGTTGTCTAAAAAAGGTTCTGTGGGAGAGGATAACATTTTAGCCAGTTTTTTGAAAACCTAGAAGGGACAGGTTCAGACCATACTTGACAAAGCAACGTGATCTGTGTTAACCATGTTTTCACATGCTAACAAATATTCAGTCCTCTTAGAATGACACTAGAAACTAAGCCAATCGTTAAAGTCAATCATCTTTTTCTCATCTTTGTGGCATCATCCTTAGTGATACATTGTATCATTGTATCATTGTATCATCCTCAGTGAAGGTAATATGCTGCTCAATGTACTGTGACATCATCCTCAGTGATACATTGTATCATTGTATCATTGTATCATCCTCAGTGAAGGTAATATGCTGCTCAATGCACTGTGACATCATCCTCAGTGATACATTGTATCACTGTATCATTGTATCATCCTCAGCGATGGTAATATGCTGTTCAATGCATTGTGACATCATCTTCAGTGATACATTATATCATTGTATCATCCCCAGTGAAGGTAATATGCTGCTCAATGCACTGTGACATCATCCTCAGTAATACATTGTATCATTGTATCATTGTATTATCCTCAGTGAAGGTAATATGCTGCTCAATGCACTGTGACATCATCCTCAGTGATACATTGTATTATTGTATCATCCTCTGTGATGGCAATGTGCTGCTCAATGCTAGCCTCATACCAACCTGAGACACAGTCCGAGAGCTCCATGTCCATCATCGTTAGGGATGATAATATGCTGCTCAATGCCAGGCTCATACCAGCCCGAGAAACAGTCCGAGAGCTTCATGTTCATCATTGTTAGGGATGATAATATGCTGCTCAATGCCAGGCTCATACCAGCCTGAGACACATAGTTAGAGAGATCTATAACATCTCTCTTCATATAGTTTAGTGAGGTATGTTTCAGGTCACTTACACCTACGTGGACTATGATTGAATCATATGGGTGCCTGTGTGCAATAACTTGAGTTCATGTGTAATTTGACAAACCTGGTTCCAGATAGGAAACTAAACATTCTCTTCTCCTTATTCAGCCTGATTAGAGGGGCATCTGTATGCCATACAATTGAGTCCCTTGTGGCAGGAGTCCTGGGAAGAGTGTATGCTTGCCTTACGGGCTTTGTATTTGGGACTCTGATCAGTGTGGCTGTATGTATGTTGTTAGATGTTGCTTTTGTTGAGTGCTTTCAGGTTTGCTGTGGATAATCTTTGCAGATGGAAGATCTAAGAGATCTTTGAGGTTTAGGAAGACTGCATTTAAAAGCCACAGCATATGCTGGTCTATGTGTATGCTGCATGCTGTTTGTGGTGGGTGTAGTGTGCGTGGTTTTGATAATCTGATGTGTGCTTATATGCAATAATTTAGCCTCCAGTGACACTCTGCATGTAGATCTCTCACATCATGTATCTGTTACTTCTAGGATTACATGGTTTTCAGTAAACATTTTCAATTGCTACATTGTTGCAAGATATCCATATCCACCAAGCTGGCTGCAGAGAAGTTAGGAAATTGCATATTCATGTTGTCCAGTCCTGTGGCTTACTGAGATAACAGAAGGCTATTAAAGGTGCTTTTTGGGGGCTGGAGACAGACTAGGCTATATAATACTAAATTTAATGGTATTGTTATTCGGCCAGCCAACTAGCTGCTCTAAGATTCTCAGCAAGCATGGTGTTTTCTCTAAACATACTGCTTTACAGGGAGCAGTTTTATGGGCAGTTTTATAAGGAACATTTAAGTTCTTAATGTCTGCATCTGTGCAGGGCACTGCCAACCTCTGCTGCTCAGAGAGTAGCTCCATGCAAGCATGTCAAATTTATACAGGCACTGAAAAGTAGTAAACTGACTACTATGCCCTCTGGCCAATAAAACAACTACATTTACTGCCCTTCTGTGGGCTTCCCAACTCAGACCACATAATCACCTACTGCCACTAGATGAGTAATCCCAAACCTCCTAATGCAAAAACACACTAAAAAAGCCAAATGTGTAAAGATACCACAAACAAAATAAGTAACTAGCTATACAGCTCTTTTATAAGACAATTTCAAGGCAAACAATCTAACAGAAACAACAATGTATAGAAATGCACTTTTTCAAGTAAAATTGCAGTTTGAAGCTGAAATAAATCAAGGAACAGGAGCGATCTGCTTTTAATAAGTTAAAGAAGTGCAATATATCAAACAAAAGTAACGAACTTTGCTTGGATGGTACTGGATTCAAGTTAAACTCTTTAGGAGTACAGACAAGGATGCCAAGCATGGCTGAGCTCTCTGGGAATGAGCACAGAGCCACACAAATGTGCCAAATTTATACAGGCACTGAAAAAGCAGTAAACTGATTACTGAGCCTGATGGCCAATAGTGCACCTACACTTAGAACTCTTCCGTGTGTTTCCCAACATATACAGTCCAGACCATCACCTACTGCCACTAGATGAGTAATCATAATCCTCCAAACATAAAATCACATGAAAAGAAAGCCACATGTGCAAAAATACCACAAGCAACTTAGACAACTAGCTAGATAGACTTTTATAATGTGATTTCAAGGCACATAATCCAACAGAAACAATGGTGTATGGTACAGCACTTTTTCAGGTAGAATTTCAGTTTGATGCACAAATAAATCAAGAAATAGCAGCAATTTGTTTTAAATAACTTAAATAAGTGCAATATATCAAGCATGAATGCTTAGCTTTTGCTGGCTGGCACTGGATTCAAGGAAACTTCATTGAGAGTACAGGTGAGGATGCCAAGCATTGCTGAGCTCTGTGGAAATGAACACAGGTTAATACTAGACAATCTCAGACTATTGCATGCCTAGCCAATAACCAGACTCACCTTTGGTACAGAAGGCTGTAGGTCCTATTCTCACCCCAGGGAGCTGGATTACTGACATTACAGTGCTGTATACAGGGGTACTGCACATCTGAGTAGGTCATCTTTCAGATGAGACGTTAAACTGAGGCCCCATTTACTTGGTTTGGTGGTAGCTCAGGTAGATGTGAAATATCCTAAAGCACCTATCAAAAAGAGTAGGGGAAGTTCCCTGATACCCTGTCCAAATTTTCCTTAGCAGTATAAATATCACCTTGGTTCTCCCCTGAAAAGAGGCCACAAGGCTAGTGGGACTAACCTGGTCATCAAAGGATAAATAAAAAAGGCACATGAAACACTCTTAGAAAACAACAGACTATTGTATATTAACTGTTTGTTTTAAGCCATGAATCTGAGTGATTTTAGACTGGAAAAGAAGACCTTGTCTTGTCTATGAGGTCAATAAATTGTAAATTAATGACAGGTGAACCACGTGACTTTGTATCATTTACTGTAACAAGGGAAGGAAAGTTATCATAGCCAAACAGAAGCCATTTCAACTAAAAATTACTGTCTCCGTTTTTTGCTTTTAGTAACCTTTTTCAATGACCTTAACTAGTGTGAATTTATAAATAAGTTTGTGGCTCCAATCTATAATAAAAAAATCTATGACTAAAGATTTGTGGTGAGGTTGCTGTTTGAAAAAAAAAAGGAAACAACCGGTGGTTATGGTGCGATTAAACAAATCGAGAGCACAAGAAACACGCAAGTATGGCAAGGTGCAGAGACTAAACCAAAAGCAAACCAAACACAAAAGTGGTCCAGCACCAAAGAGGATATGAGGAAAATCTATTCTTTATTGTGGCAACTCCAAAAATAGTAGCAAACCAGTTTTGGCAATAGTAATGCCTTCTTCAGTGCTAAAACACACAAAGAAAGCCTGATGATTTAAATACTAAAACACATAATTAGCATCATCTTCTTATTGGTTCATGCCAAAATTAGCTAAGCTCATTAAGGCCAGGCTTAAACAAAGCACCTAGCCTAACAATCCAACTTGATTCGTTTTTGTTTAAAATGGTATGCCACCCTGCTTTATACATTCTGTTGCCCTGGTCCTACACTCAACTCTCATTTCACTCATAAACATTCATCACCTTCCAATACACAACAGCAGCTGACACTTTTTGGGGACAAACTAGTGGGCAGTATTCCTTGTGGTCACTCTTCTGCTTGTACATATGTCTTAAAGACTAAAGAGTTTATCAGCAGCAATACCTACAAGAGATACAAGATCCATTCTTTTGGAAATTGCAGCAGTGACTGGGTCATATATTTAGCAACATGTTTTTGTTCCACCTTCTATGTGGGACAAACCTCATGGCCACTGAGGTTTCGTATCAGTGAACACCTCAGTGACATTAGAAACCAGAGAGTGTCTAACTCACTATTCAAACATACTTTGACCCACACCACTGTTAGATCCAATTTTATTATTATAGACAAAGTCCAGGGCAACAGAATGTGTAAAGTAGGGCGGCATACCATTTTAAACAAAAACGAATCAAGTTGGATTGTTAGGCTAGGTGCTTTGTTTAAGCCTGGCCTTAATGAGCTTAGCTAATTTTGGTATGAACCACTAAGAAGATGATGCTAATTATGTGTTTTAGTATTTAAATCATCAGGATTTCTTTGTGTGTTTTAGCACTGAAGAAGGCATTACTATTGCCAAAACTGGTTTGCTACTATTTTTGGAGTTGCCACAATAAAGAATAGATTTTCCTCATATCCTCCTTGGTGCTGGACCATTTTTGTGTTTCATTTGAGATAAAACAAATCCCCATGCAGATTATACCAAGATCTGAGAAATATGGACAAAAATGCTTTTATCTGACTCCAGTGAACTGATCGAGCATTTTTTTCCTTCTAAAGAAATCTGCTGGAATCTTCAAATGTGAAGTGATAAAGGCAAGTTGTATATGTAAAACCAGAGATAAGACTGATCAAAATTACCACTGTTGGCCAACACAACAATTAACTATGTGTCCCCTTCCTGCCGTTACTTCATTATCACTGGTAACCTGAAGAACACCTGGTTTCAGACCTGGGTGAGAAAAATGAATGCTAGATGCCCTACTAAGATTTCCTTTATATATATATATATATATATATATATATATATATATATATATATATATAGTTCTACCTGAGATAGTCAACATGCCAGAACACCTACAAGCGAATTGCGAGCGCCAGAAGATCAACAATGCAGAAGACCGACGTGACGGATGAAAACACCGACGCCGAGGATGCCGACATGGGAAAAGGCTGTGTAAGTATGCGGTAGTGACGGACGTTAGGGTGCGAGTAAGGTAAGTGTGGATATTGACAGTCTGTGGGGATAGGGGTGGGTTAAGTGAGTTAGGGTCAGTGCGCGGGTTAGGTAAGTGTGCGGTAGTGAAAGTCTTTGGGCTAGGGGTGGGTTAAGTGAGTTAGGGTTAGGGCGCGGGTTAGGTAAGTGTGCGGTAGTGAAAGTCTTTGGGTTAGGGGCGGGTTAAGTGAGTTAGGGTTAGGGCGCGGGTTAGCTGAGTGTGCGATAGTGACGGATCTTAGGGTTAGGGTTTGGGTTAGGGTTGTAGATAGTTGTGTACATGAGGTTTAGTGTGGGTTTGTAAGGATTTTGGTGTGCTTGTGTTGTGTGTGTGGTTTTTGGACAGGGGATGTGTTTTGTTTGTTGATTGTTGTTATTGTGGTGTGTGCAGTGTATGAGGTTTCGTGTTTGTGTACCGTCGGTTATGTCGTTGTCGGGCATGTGAGGTTTCGTGTTTCTGCACTGTCGATTATGTGGTGTCGGTGATTACGTTGTCGGTGTTGTGGGGTTTCGATTATGTCAGGTAGAACCATATATATATATATATATATATATATATATATATATATATATATTTTTTTTTTTTAACTGGGAATGATACCAGCTGTCTTTATGTAAATATGTATTTTTATACCAAGAAGGATACCAGCTGCTTTCTGCTTTTAGGTTAAGGAAATAGGCTCACCAAGCTACGTTCAAATCATCTGTTGATAAAAGTTGTAAAGAAAGCACTTGTGGAAAGGGCTCCCCTTGATTTGAATAATTTGTTTTTAAAACTAGAAAACGTTTGCCATGAATCAGAAAATGAAATGACAGAAGGTACAGTTCTATGGAATCAAGCCTTTGATCCCAGTGATTCCTGATATTCCATGAGAAAACTGGAATTATGTGCCACCAATTGGCTAAATACTTGAATCCTAGAATCCCGAGAAACATCTAGACTGACATAGCAGTAGACTGATAGCTCTACCAAAAACTGCAATGCATTTCATTTTGTTGTATAAAAGAACAGAAGTTTGTACAAGTAAATAGAGTGAAAGAAATGTAAGAATGTTTTTATACCCGGGATTTTTTTATGTAAGGGTTTTCCAGACTGAAAATCAGCACAAGGTTAATGAAAAGAGCCACAGTCGTTTCGAGTGAGATGGAAACACTGAATGGAGCCTGGTTTTACTGGTAGACATCCAAGTCAAATTAAATATGAAGAACTTGGGTTCTGAACTAGACTAAAACTAGAGTAAAGCACTTGGTAAACACTTGTGAAAGTAAAATTAGAAATTCTGAATTCTCCTCTAGAATCCAAAGGGAAGGTCATTGAAATTAATGATCATAGGAACTGAACCTGGGATGGCGTTTGAAGCAAGCTATAATGCAAAGATAGCCTTTCTCCTACAGGAAGAGATGAGGAAAGGTATTAGTTATATGGAAAACCATAGTCTAGTTTAAATACTTTTATAATATTTGGACTAAACTGTGATTTCTGAAACTGCTACCTGCATTTAAAAATTATTTTTGTTATTTTATTTAATATTTGTTTACCAAGAAAATCCAACTGGGATAGAGCACATTTTCAGTGGAGGCCCATGGAGAAGTGCTCCAGATGAAAGTCTTTTGAATGTGAGAGAAAATCAGAGCAAACCCAACTGAATGCAAAGAGGACATGCAGACTCTGCACAGAAGGCACCCCACCCAAGAATTGAACCGGAGAACTTCTTGTTGTGAGGCGAAACACTAACCACTGCTGGAAGGAAGTATATACTTTCCTGTGTGGGAAAAAGGAGATGATGCATAGCCTATTATAGGGGCCTGACTCCAAAAAACATAATGAGTAACTGCCCCAGAACATGAACTCTAAATTTTGATCCAGCAAAAAAGGGCGAGATTCATGAATGCATACACCAGGTGTATGATAAGTGTACATTAACTATATTCAAGAACATCCCTACCACATTTTTGTGCTGTCTAGTCACTCATAACGATTAAACTGTAGACGTAGTCTGCACATTATGGTAACTTTTATGGATCCCAATCAATATTTAAGACTGCAAGAAAATCTGAAGAAAAACTAAAATTAGGAGGAAGAAGGTGGGAATTATGCTTGTGTTGTCTATTCACTGAGAATGGTGTACTCTTAGTGTAGACGTTAATGAATCCAGCTCAAAATCTATATACATAGATACACATATCTGCTTATGACTAGTTCAATAATCATTGCAATCTGTCATACATCACACACCTGCAATTGATTTAGTAATCAGTATAATCTGTCAGACAATATTATATCGTATGTAGCAGACAACAGATATAACAAATATCACTTAAGAATGAAACATAACTGCTTCTTCCAAGCTGAAGCCATTCTAGCCCTCTTTAAAATAATATTAGGAAGATTGTACTGCGGTACCATCAAATCAGCTGTTCAGAACAAAATGACTATTTGTACCAGTCAGCTGTCACAGATTGTGAGGTACGTTGCTCATTTTGGCTCAAAAACCCATTGTGGTAGAAATAAAAAATAATATTGCATATCCCCAGTGAGATATAGATGCATATATTCATACTAACTTATAGTTTGTAACCTTTGAACATAATATACACAACCGCCCTTAATTTCATTGTGTTTGCACTTCAGTCTTGTGTCTGACCATGTGTTGTACATTTCGTTCATTTGTCACACATTTTTTCACACTATGTGGTAAAGAAAAGGCACATGAGGCATGTTGTAGCCTAAAATAGGAGCCACTGAACATTACCCAGAGGATCAAAAAGGGAAACAAACATATGTAAAACATGAAGTCTTTAAATTATCTTTAAAATAAGAACACAGACAGAAATGGGAACAGCTACACACATGGTTTTCTATTTTTACAATTCTAAATACTCAAAAATGCATCCCAGTTCTTTGAGAAGTTCTTTAAAAAGAAATAGATGATAAAGTAAAAGGACTGTCTGAAGTGATGACATAAATGTAATCAATCTGTCACACGAGGAATACCAAATGGCTTAAACATTTCCCATTTAATGAAAGTGAATATCTACCACTGAGAATTAACGGAAGCAGACCTCCAATCTCAGCATAGCTGTATAATATTTAGATGTAATAGTTTTAGTATCCATAAACAGAAATAAAAACATATAACAGATGACCCTTCTGTATACACACTCTAAAGAATCTGGTGACCATTTGTAGCCTATCAAAGAACTCCGCTGAGCTATAGCACAAAAGAATGATATGACCTCACTGTATCATTCCTGTAATTACTAAACGACAGCAAAACATACTTTTATTACCTCTGAGCTGTTATAAACATTAGGGGTCACCATGATTTTACTCACCTACTACCTTTTGAAGTAGAATAAATCATAACAGATGCAAAAGTGGAAGAAACCGCATCTCACTAATAAATACCATAATTCTTTTCTATAAAAGCACTCAGACTGCATTTTGCTTTAACATTACAGCCTTACTAAAAAGTAAAAAGTAATTCAGAAGCATAATGACCTTAACCCAGACAAAAAAAATATATCCTGCTTGTCTGGAGAAGAAAACTATCCCTAGTGCTGATATTTTCTAGTCATATTCAAATAAAGACTAAAACAAAGGTACAAATGAAAATGAACCAAGCTGCCACACTTGGAGAGGCTATCGTATTGGTTTGGCTAAATATGCTAAACTGAGTCTTCTGACTGCCATCTAGATTGCTATTTGAGCTTCCCAAAGTACTCTGCACTGGAGCAAACTACATGAAACTAGTTAGACTAAATAAACAACACTCCAATATAAGATTACGTTTGAACCAAATGATGCTCAGTGAAGAAAAAAGCTTCAGAAATAAATCTGCACTCTTCAAATGTGGTAAAATTAATTTGTTTGGAATGGACTTTCAGCCTGAATCTAAGCATTTTAAATTAGAATGCTGGGGGAAAGCATACTCAATAAATCAGAGGGTTATAGTTCTTTGAATTCCAACCACGAGACTTGACGGACAAGCCAACACGCAACATTAAAGAAAACAGTGATAGGCCTCTACAATAAATAGGGTTTGGCGGTTATCAGACCAGCATTTCAGACTTCTGGTTTTGTTTTTTTTTTTTTTTTTAGATTTTGCTTGAGAGCTCAGTGGTCCCAATCCATTCAGTGAAATCCTCTCCCAGTGCAATCTAGCAATCTAATATCCAGAGAGCTTTGGCTACTCCTTAAATCACTAACTTAAAGGATTAAGACTTAAGGCCATTCGGACTCTAAAGAACACACCCTCATCTGTACCTCATTATGAAAATTCTTCCTCATTCTGAGTCTTAGAAATTCCCTGTTCCATTCTGTTCCACATTGAAAGAGTTTGTAACACATTCACTGATATTTTTAACAATTATCGGCAATACATACAAATGAGTCATATTAATTCACCAACATGTTTTATAAATACAAAGTGACTCTGGTTCATAGGTTCATAGGTTGGTACTAGGCTATCAGCCCTAGGGCCTATACAAGCCTAGCCATAACAATTCCCTGGCTATTTCTTCCCACATTATTTACTTTCCTGGACCCCTATCTAGCAGGGCGACTGACGTGATCCCTGGGGTGATCTGAATTGCTTACTTAAAATTGTTAGCTGGTGTTCCACATTTTGTCCATTTATTCCACGGTATATGAAGCATGCTTTCACATTTGAGGGAGAAAGGTGAGAGCTTTGCTAAAAACGTTTTCTTTGTAGATCTATAAATAGCTCCAAGCACATAAATTCTTTCTGAATTAACTCATATCAAGCTGTATGATGTTATATTTTCCAGTACTAAATGCACCTATCATCTAGCTGCCCAACTTTTCTAAATCTCTCAGACCCCTTTGTTAACATGCCTCTCCATCTACAGCTAGTGAGACCATTTTGAAATCATCAGTAAACAAAGTCACTCTGTTCTCTGGTCCTGAACTGACAGCAGAATGCATGCAGTGAATTGACTCAAGCAGTGACCTGTGCTCCACTCATCTAAGCAATTTCCATCCTTTTAAGTACCACTTTCTGACCTCTCACCTCCACCAAAGACGGTCGACAGTCATGTGACCCACGTACACATGCCACTTAGCTTTTCCATTTATCTCCTGTGTGTCACCTAGTAGAATATCATATTTAAAAATGCATGGATATACCCCTGCCTACAGCTTTTGCTGCCAAGTCATTAAAGCCAATCAGGATGAGATGGTGTAACTTTTTCATCTGATGTGTCACCTCTCGTGGATTTATAACGCCTTCTCCTCAACATTCTCATCATCATCATCGCTTAGCGAACAACTGCCATAATACTAACTAGTTTACAGCTGCCTGGAACCTTCTTGAGCCCTTGCTTATAAAGGAATGCAATTACTGCCCTTTTACATTCCTGTAAAATTGTAACCACAATCAGAGGTAACCTAAACAGACTCACCAAGGATTTACCAAAGACTCAAAGAGGACTCAGTGCAAAAGCTAATAATGAACACCTTTGATGGTCAACCATCCTGGCTTTGCTCCTTACCACCCTTCAGCTCATTTAAGTTTTTCACCACATCCGAAGAGTAAATAAATAAATAAATAACTTCAACTTCTGATTCAACTTTATTAAGATGTTTTATAGAGCAAAAACACTGATTATAAAAGTAACAAAATAAATGAAATAAAGTCAAAGAAGTATATTCATTCATAAAATAAAGAAGCATTTAATAAACATAATGTTGTTGTATCTTTCGGCTTATGCCGGTTAGGGGTCGCCACAGCGGAACTCCGGTCTGCTAATGTTTGGTAGTGGATTTTTACATGCCGAGTTACCAGCCCTGACGCACCACCTTCAATGAAGGCACGCTCATTCACGCATGCCTCCACACAGAAGACGCTCTAGCTTAGAATCGAATGGGATAATGTCTTGCTGTGAGGCGATAGCGCTACCGCAGCACCACTACCACGGGTCTAATACACTCAGTAAAAAGTTAAAGGTTAATAAAGCAATCAGGGTCAAGATCTCCTCTATGCCTTCCGTCTCTTTCTGCATTCGGCTACATTTTCCCTTTCTGTCCTATAATTGTATGCAGTGTAAAGCTAAGGGGCTAGGTAGTCAAAGTGGATAATCCAGTCCTTAAGAGCCCCAGTTCTTCCTGTTGCTCCACTAGGAGATATTTCAGACAGTGCCCTATCTCCGCTACAGATTTTTTTAAAAACTTATTAATAGTTACATTACCGCCACTTTAAGCAGTGCAAAGTGGGTTCACCTAGTTCCTAATAACCCCAATTCTTCCATCTTCTTCACTATGAAAAACTTCAGAGTGTGCCTTATCTCAGCTACAGATGGTTTAAAAACATCTTAATAGCCACACCACTGCAGCTTTAACTAAGTTAAGGTTTACCGTATAGCTGCTCTCTACTACCACTGCAGCTTTAACTAAGTTAAGGTTTACCGTACAGCTGCTCTCTACTACCACCGCAGCTTTAACTAAGTTAAGGTTTACCGTACAGCTGCTCTCTACTACCACTGCAGCTTTAACTAAGTTAAGGTTTACCGTATAGCTGCTCTCTACTACCACTGCAGCTTTAACTAAGTTAAGGTTTACCGTACAGCTGCTCTCTACTACCACTGCAGCTTTAACTAAGTTAAGGTTTACCGTACAGCTGCTCTCTACTACCACTGCAGCTTTAACTAAGTTAAGGTTTACCGTACAGCTGCTCTCTACTACCACTGCAGCTTTAACTAAGTTAAGGTTTACCGTATAGCTGCTCTCTACTACCACTGCAGCTTTAACTAAGTTAAGGTTTACCGTACAGCTGCTCTCTACTACCACTGCAGCTTTAACTAAGTTAGGGTTTACCATATAGCTGCTCTCTACTACCACTGCAGCTTTAACTAAGTTAAGGTTTACCGTACAGCTGCTCTGTACTACTTACAATTATTTCTACTGTCAGTTGCAAATCTTAGATTACTCAGCTACCTGTGCTGCCCCACTTAATGTGTCCTAACAGCAATTGCTTTCTTCTTTAACTCAGTTTCTTCATTTGTCTAGTTGATCTCTGTACTCATGGATCGTTTTCTTCCAGAGCACATTTGTTGCTATTAAGGGCTCTTAAGCAATTTTCTCTGATTGTTTTTTGTTGTTCTAACTCGAGGGGGGGGCAGCATTCAGCAAATCCTGTTTTAAGGGTCACAAGCTCTCAGAGGTGTACTGTCCTTCCCATGCCACCTCTGTTTTCCTTACCATCCTCCACTCCTCCTGTCCTCCTCCTATCTGTACCTACACTCTGATACTTTTTTCCTTTCTGCGCTGTAATTTTATGTAGTGGAAAGCTAAGGGGCCCAGCTAGGTAAGCTCTGTCATCAGCAAACTGTTTCTTATACAGATTATATACTCACCTTGTTAATTCTATTTTATTTGTAAGTTCTAATTCTATTTTACCTGCATTGAAGTCACACTTTACAGATTGTTTTCTTGTTCTAAAATGGCTTCTTTCCTGCTTCCACTGCTGGGCTCACTTCATTCATCCTTACTACCACTTGGGCTCACTTTGCTCCCCTACCTTACCCCCAATTCCTAACACCCCTCCTACTATATATTTAGCCTCCAAACTCCACCCCGCATCAAGTTAACCAATCCATGCATTTGTCAAAGTAATCACTCCACCACCTAAACCCACTCCTCCTACTACTATATTCTTTCAGTTCACACAGTCTACTTCTAATTTCATACCGTTAAAATTCCCACTTCCACCTAACATAATACATGCTAAAAACTACAGAAAATGACCCTCACTCTATTACTCCTTACCATTCTTACCTTCCATACCAGCTATCATATCACCACAGTGCACATACATATCTCACCTACCAACCCTTACTTAATCATCATATACCCCACCTCTCTCTCATCATATCACTCAGCTTTTACTACAGAATCTTCATAGACCTTTTCAAGTACAGGTTCCAGAGAACAGACTAAAAGAATACCACAAAAAATAAAACTTCAGTGCATCTGGCCTTATATTTTACTTTATAATATGTCTACCAGAAAAATCATTGCAAACATTCACCCAAATACTGGCTATACAAAACATCAGACTACTGCTACAAATAAACCACTTCAAAATATCACAACTACTTTCACCCACACATCAACCAAATCAGACCTTCTCAAGCTAAATATGAACCTTAGAAGCCTGTGCAACAACATCCAAGATGTCCATAAATGCATAGCCACATATTCTGCTGATATAGTCATAGCCACAGAACCCTGGTTAAACAAGGAAATAGCTGACAATGAAATCACTCAACCTGGATTTAGTATACTCAAATTGAACAGAGAAAATAAATGAACAGATGGTTTTGCAATAATCTATAACCCCCCCTTAACAATAACTCCTTTCTCACAGGAAATACGACAATTTAGTAATGCAGAAATTCTGATATCTCTCCTCAAAGTCAACAATAGAAAAACAGTCTGCTGCTTCTATGCTTCCAGGTAAAAACATTGCAACTGCACAAAACTGTCTCACTGGATATCCCAGCAGATCCACTACGAAACTCTAATACCAGGAGACTTAAACATAGACTGGCAGCTTATAACTAATAACACCCCAACCCAGCTGAGTCTATAGACCTAATCACATCTGCAACTCAAATCCACAATAAAACAGTCCACCAATCAACCATACACTGGACACCAATTCACAAACCCAACAAAATAAAGACTGCAGAATGTCTTACAGACAGCATAAGTGACCATTTGCCAACTTATGCAATTAGAAGATGCAAAAATCCCTTAGTGACCATCATCCAACCTTTGTTATCTGAGGACAGCAGAAAACTAGCACAAATAATATTTTCAAGTAGGTACGAGCAAAGCATGGCATTTCCATAATGGCACCTTTGTGATTTACTAAAATGCAAATGATGGCCTCTAAAATATTTATCCCTACATGAGGCTGCAAGCAGCATTAACTACACCTTCCTAACTACCCCCAAATCTTTTGCATCCATAAGTTAGAAAACAATGAAATTGAATACTGCCACTGGGATGTCAACAGAAATTAAGGAAGTGATTTCAATCAGGGACAAAGATTGGAGTAAATGGGGAAGCTCTCAATTACTAAATCCAGACAGGCTTATAACACACTTAGAAATCGGGTTAAATGTATCACCAGGAAAAGCAAGCAACTTTTTTTTCCATTTAGCATCAAAATAATCCCAAATAATACTTGGCAAATATTAACAAACTTCCTAAACCAGGGGAAAAACACACCATGTCCTTTGTGACTGATATCAACATTCTCTCCACATATAACAAGTATTTCAAAGACATAGCAAACTCTTTTACATAAAAATGGTAATTTTATATGTAGCAGCAATGTCCCACATGACTTGGTACACAGAACCTTCAGCAAGTAATTGTTGCTCAGATGAAAAGGCTGCTCCCAAAGTTAAACGCTACCTCACTGTCTCCAAACCTTCTCCTGGCTGAATATATTCAAACTGCAGCTGATACAACAGGCTCCCTATTGTAATACTTATAAATAGATTCCTAAATGAATCTAACGTTCCACTCCTATGGATGGAGTGTTATATAATACCTCTTCATAATGGAGGAACACAAAATTCCCTTACTAGCTGTTAGAACTATTACCAAACCATTCCCTTCTCTAAAGTACTAGAAACATGCATACAAAAAGCAGCTGAAACATCACCTTATAAATAATTTACATTCAGGATCTTTGTAAACAAAATGCATGCCAGGATTCCTGATGACACATTAATACAGCACTCCGATGACTCCTCTGTTACCTTTACAGTAGTCACTCTCAGTCAGTTGCAACATTCCACACAAATGAACTTTCAAAGCCTAGAGGCTTAGTTTAAAGACTCAAATATTTTATTAAATGCCATTAGTGTCTGCGTGAACCAGACACCCTTGGGAACGTGGGATGAACTTGGCTAGGCTTATAAGGGCCCTGGAGCCATTAGCCTGGTAACATTCTATGATCTTATGATGCTATGATTAAAACTAAACTACTCATATTCATCTCTGATGAATTCTCAATTACTTCACGAAAATAACACACCAACTGAACAAGACTCCCATACCAAACTTTTAGATATATTAATTGATCATAAATGATCCTTCAAGAAACATATTGACTACGTAACCTCAAAAACTCACAAAAAGTTGGCTATGTTATACAAATCAAAACATTAACTAACAGAAACAGTACAATTAAGTACTACCCAAACTGTGTTACTGCCTACCTTACTTTATGCCTCCTCCATCCTCAGTGGCATTTCAAAATCTCACCTACATAAGCTAGAACAAGCATACACTACAATTACAAAACATGAAATGTGCTGCTAATGTCCCCAACAAAATATATCACTATAAAGTATTTCTGGAGATTAATTTGCAAGAGCTAAAACAACTTTCAACATTTAGCAGTTAAAAAACACCATAAAATCCTGTATGAACCCAGCACGTGCTAAGTCATCTCTCATTTACTTCCAAAATATATGACTTACAGAGACCCAGTAGCATAACTAGGGTGGGGCAAGAGGCGCAGCTGCCCCTGATGCATAGTGTTGGTGGTGCAATCAGCCGATCCCAATCTCTCTTTAATGCAATATTCAGCTTTGCTTTTAAAAGACGGTATTGCATTTGTGGTAAGCCTGATCACTCTGTGTGTGGTCTACACTGTAGTAACTGCTTGTTACAGTTTAAAAGTAAATATATGTATATATATATATATATATATATATATATATATATATATATATATATATATTTAAACCTGAACCTAAGTACTCCATGCAGGCAGAGTATAAACTATACCAACTGTTTGCTACATCTGTAGTAAGTAGTTTACTGCAGTTTAAAAAGAAGATTTTTTTTTAAACTAAAACATGCGCACCATAGCAGTTTGTTGAGGAAGGCTATGAACTGTAGCATCTCTTTGCTATTTTTGTAGCAAGTAGTTTGCTACAATTTAAAAGAAGATTTTTTATTAACAATCCCTGAGCACCATTTCAATCCCTGCAGGAAGGGTATAAACTGTAGCAACCATTTGCTACATTCTTATCGAGCAGTTTGCTACACTATAAAAGAAGAAATTATTATAATTTATTTATTTTTTTACTAAAATATATTGAAGGAGGTTGGCAGCAGGGCACAGAAATGGGATCTAAATGGCTAAGGCAGGGGAGGGGGTGTTGTGCATCTGGCCACCTGGTTGGTTTGCCAGTGGAAGGAACATCCTGTTTTTTGAATGAAAGAATGTGAGGCTCAGATCTAACTGCAATAAGCTGATCACTTGCAATGTAGCGATCAGCTTATTACAGTGAATTCCCTTTTTTGTATGTGTTCTTCACTTGAAGAGCTGAGGGGGTGGGGTGCTGTTTCATGGTACTGGCCCAGGGTGCTGATTGTACCAGCTATGTTACTGCAGAGACCTAAGATCTTAGACCCCAAACCTCCTAGAAGTTGTCAAATCAAACAATGGTTTTGGTGACTCTTTATACCCTGTTCATATAGTCAAGGTCTGGAATTCTATTCCCTCAGACCTTAAACATAATAGTAAACATAAAACATTTCTGACCAATCTGAAAACCTACCTACCTTCCACTTAGACCTATCCTTATTCCTGAATTTCATCCCAATCCATAATACCTCCAACCCCTGTCTACCCTACCTCCATCCCCATCCATCCTACCTCCAACCCCCATCATCCTACCTCCAACTCCCATTCACCCTACGTCCAACCCCCATTCACCCTACCTCCAATCCCCATCCATCCTACCTCCAACCCCCATCATCCTATCTCCAACCCCCATTCACCCTACCTCCAACCCCCATCCATCCTACCTCCAACCCCCATCATCCTACCTCCAACTCCCATTCATCCTACCTCCAACCCCCATTCACCCTACCTCCAACCCCCATCCATCCTACCTCCAACCCCCATCATCCTACCTCCAACCCCCATTCACCCTACCGCCAACCCCATTCACCCTACCTCTAATCCACATCCATCCTACCTCCAACCCCCATCATCCTACCTCCAACTCCCATTCACCTTACCTCCAACCCCCATTCACCCTACCTCCAACTCCCATTCACCCTACCTTCAACCCCCATCCATCCTGCCTCCAACTCCCACCCATCCTAGATTCTCCTTTTCTTCCTCCACCTCCTTTAACTATTATACTGTCTACATTCTTAACCTTATACCTAACTGTTGACATACACTGTACTTATCAGTAACTTTCATCGCTGATGTTTTCTATTTATGTGCATCTGCATTTTGTAATTGTTCTGTGTATGCCTTCAAGAATGACCATGTACAGTTATTTATTGATTTATTTATTTATTTTATTACTTCTGTTCCATACCAATATAGCTTTTCTACTCACAGCTCTTCTGAAAATAGGCTTTTGGCTCAGTAAGATTATATGTGACCAACAAATGGAAATAAATAAATAGTTAGTACTTTTGTCACTCTATAAATTAATCTTAAAGGGTTACATACAACAAAATAATATTGTTTTAAGGTTATTGAGTCTCATAGTTGAAAATATCAACACAATCTTTCCTGGTACTTGATGGAGCATCCAGTGAAAACCGTCATTCCTTTGCTGTACCGTTCCTATAGCACCTTATGCATACTATGTGTAGAGTATGTTTATACTGATTCCAGCTGAGCTGTCTGAGATTTCCTTTAACGAACACTTTAGTGCACGCCAGAATCAGCCAAAGCAATATTTCAAACAAGGAAATTAGCACCATATTATGCCTACAAGCAAATATTAACAGTGAAATCTTCTGCATGCTCTTTTTAAACAAAAGAGATGGTATGTTGAAAGTGAAATGTTCTCTTATTACCATTACAAATTATTTATAATTTGCCTACAGTAAATGAAACATGCAGGTGGACTTCACACTGCATTAGTGAAGACGTGGTGGTGTTTTATGGTCCTGATGAATATCGTCTAAATCAGACTGAAGTTTAAAAATGTCATCCATGTTTGAAGCAGTACAGACTGAAGTTCAAAAATGTCATCCATGTTTGAAGCAGTACAAACTGAAGTTTAAAAATGTTCTCCATGTTTAAAGCAGTACAGACTGAAGTTTAAAATGTCATCCATGTTTGAAGCAGTACAAACTGAAGTTTAAAAATGTTCTCCATGTTTAAAGCAGTACAGACTGAAGTTCAAAAATGTCATCCGTGTTTGAAGCAGTACAGACTGAAGTTTAAAAATGTCCTCCATGTTTGAAGCAGTACAAACTGAAGTTTAAAAATGTTCTTCATGTTTAAAGCAGTACAAACTGAAGTTTAAAAATGTTCTCCATGTTTAAAGCAGTACATACTGAAGTTCAAAAATGTCATCCATGTTTGAAGCAGTACAGACTGACATTTAAAAATGTCCCCTGTGTTTGAAGCAGTGCAGACTGAAGTTTAAAAATGTCCTCCATGTTTGAAGCAGTGCAGACTGAAGTTTAAATGTGTCTTCCGTGTCTGAAGCAGTACAGACTGAAGTTTAAAAATGTCCTCTGTGTTTGAAGCAGTACAGACTGAAGTTTAAAAATGTCCTCCGTGTTTAAAGCAGTATCCCTAATCATGCAACAGACAGCAAACTTGAACAATTCATGGTTTCATTTCACTCACAAAGAAAATATATTAAAGACTTTAGACTCTGATGTTGACTTTGTGGTACCCCTCTAACAGCTATTCCCGAAGAGAAGGTTAACCCCTTAAAGGCAAACCTAAACTGTCTCCATTGAGTTCTTCTGTTTACTGCATACCTCAGTAAGTATGAAACATAAGCAGTATGTTCTTACTGTGTATTCCACTATATCAGCTTTCACCCTGTACCCCAAAGTTTCTGTGCTTATTGTGCAACCAAACACATCTGTTCATTCTGTGTAGTACAACATGTATTCCTTTACTTTAGCCCCAAAACATCTGCCCTCAAAGTGCACCCTCACATCTATTGTCAATGTGTACCCTCACATTTGTGCTGTCAGGAATGTTGTTTCACGTTGCTTGTTTATCTTTGAATTTTTAGAGATGATAACTACAAAGTGTAACCACGAAGCGGTTAAATAAAAACTGACATTTATTCAAGCTGCAAACTAGTTAAAACACATAAAAAGAATCATGTGAACTTGCGTGTGGATGTTTGGAGAGTGTATAACTACTAAGTGTTTATCTTGCATTATGATGGGCAGAATTTCTGCACCTCTTTTCTTGGTCGGTATTCCTCATCACTGGAATCTAACTGGCAGAGGCCTTCCCACTCTTCTAATAAGCTAAGATCCTTTTACATTAATACTGGCATGGATACAACATGAAAGCCTGTGCACATAAATCTGTAAATAATTGTGATGCTAGATTTATGTGCATATAACACCACCAACACTCACACAATACAGATTACAACCTTTCTGGTTAGGCTAACATCAGACTTCTGAATAAATTTTCATCCTGCTGAATAAAACATTCTGTTTTTTCCCCATCCATATTCGTCCTGAAGAGTGTTTTTTTTTTGCATGAAAGCAAATGCTTTTTAACTGCAGTTTCAGAACAAATGTCTACCATTAGCGAGTTTGTTTGAAGGAATTATAGAGTGGACAGTAGTATTTCTCTGTTGTTAATGGTTGGTGGGATGTCACAGTATTAGGATTTGTCCTCCCCCTGCTGAAAGATAGGTGAGACAAGAAGACAAAAGTAATGGGCAAAATGCAGTGGGCTTCATGTACTGCCTTTGGGAGAATATGTCCTGAGTGTGTTGATATTACTGCATGTCCATTTATCATGGGATAAATTGGAAGGGCAGGAAACCAGGAGGTCCAGAACTGAAGACAGTCTCCACCCTGGTGTCACTACAGGCTCAAAAGTGCCTCCAACTACTCTGTCATATCAGTTACTCCTGCACCGTGGTTCTGGGAGAGGTGGGATAGTACTAACAGTGGCCGATCCCATGGGAGATGGAGCCTTCATCAACCAATCACTGTTACAAATGCTGGTATTACTATGGTTCTGGGAGATGTCGGATAGTACTTACAGTGGGAGATTCCATGAGAGATGGAGCCTTCATCAGCCAAACATTGTTACAAATGCTGGTATCTTGTGCAGAAATCATGATCTTCCTACCAGGTACACCGTGGCATTGCCAGGGAAGGCACGGACCAGCAGACCACCAGTATCACACTCAGACCTCTGCCTGTAGCACGTGGGACCCAGGATTTGGTACACAGTTTGACAGCCCACAGTGAGAAGGAACAAACATCTGCAGGGTTGTTTATTCTTCTTTTGTTGTACAATAGTAACATTAATGGCCATTAGGTGTTGGATCCCCAGGCAGAGACCATGGGTACTCAGCTGGGTGGCATTTATAAATCATTACAAAAGGGTGCCAGCATTGACTCATGATGTCAGAATGCCACCTTCTATTGCTATAATAAGAAAATGAGGTAGGCTGAGGGCTCTCAGATCAAAAGAATGACATTGTTTCTTACAAAACTGCCCACTGCCAAGAATTCTTCCTGATCTAGGATAAAGGCTGTCAGTGTAGCCACATCCCAAATGTAACACCCTGTGATGTCATACAAAAGCTTAATGCATAGAAGATGTTGGGACTTGCATGAGCTCATGAGGGAGTCATTGGCTCTAGGAAGGAATACCCGGTGTTGTTGTCTAAGAGACATGGTGCAGACAGTGAAGGTTGAGAAACTGGAGCTGGAAAATGTTGATGAAATAATTTAAAGGATATTAAGCAAAAGCAGAGTATCACCGACTTTCCTAGCACTACGTCAGACTCAAGTTCACTTTTATGTAAGGAAGTTGTCTAGGACGTGTCCTAATAACATCTTAACTAAGCTAATGGTTTCTTCATGCTTGATTAGACATTTTTATATAAAAATATTAGGCGTCTTGTATTCAGAAAGTAAATAGATCTAGAAATAAACCACCCAAAAAACATCCAGAAGGTCTGCAGATACTAAAACAATGATTGATCGATTTATGATTGATGGATTGAATAATATGCTTTACTAATGAAAGTGGGGAAGGCTGTAGTTACTTCTTGTGGGAAAGGCTGTATAACCTTCTTCTTCCTCTTCTTCTTCTTTATCTCTAAACCTATAGTAATGTATTGCTAGTGGCAGCATACCTTTGCTCATTTTGTCATTGAGGCCATCTGAATTCAAGGCCTCAGTTCACTTTTATAAGCTTAATAGCGACTTCACCTGCCAGTCAGCAGCAAAGCCATTCTTTGGCTCTTCTACCTTTGATGAACCTGTACCAGATTTAACATTATCATTTGCAGTGTCAGCACCTTACATACTGTAATGCAACTTGCACCATTAATAACTTACAGGCCCGGGTTTGATTCCCACAACCTTCTCTTACACGTTGCATGTCTATGAGAAGGTTCCTTAATCATTCCAGTCTCTCAATCCACTACTGAAAATAAATACTCACACTATGATGGACTCAGCTTTACCCCCCCCCCCCATTATATGTCCTATGAAATAGACCCTGGCAGGCTGGCACTATGTGACATGAATTACATCAGTGCAGAGTATAATCAAATTCATATCACAGGCCTGTTAAGCACCACAAGTCTACTGTGAGAAATGGCAAAGCACATCAGTACACAAGACTCTTAATGATACTTTGGTTTACTTTTCTTATTGATTTGTTTAAGACACCTTTCCCCTGGTTTACGGAACTTTGCCATTAAATGTGTTCTGGTATCTAAATACAATGTTTAAAATGTGCCCTCATACAGACTTCTGAAATGTGAGAGACGGGCATTGTGTGGTGGGTCTCAGCAACAGAAAGTAGAATCAGCTTAATTTAAATGTAAAATGTTCTCTGCTTTTAAATAAGACGCAAACATTTCACTCTGCTTTGATGACAGTGACCACAAAAGACTGATATATGCTGTGGTATTTATTCAGTCACACATTTTATTTATTAAGGTCATCATTTATTCACCGAGAAGATGGGCTGGTCCAAAGCCATGTCCCAGGATACATGGAACATGGAGTAACGTGAGTGAAAAACGTAAAATAATAATATATAAATTCAGCTTAGCATTCTTAAATGCAATCACGATTACATATAATTTAGATTGATAACAATAACATGGAACTAGATATCACATTAAAATCAAGACATAATGTGCAATCAAATATGAGCAAAAAATAAGTGAAAGAGAAGTTTGTGTGTTATTGTTGAAAAGAAAACTGCAAAACAAAAACAGGACAGAGGAATAAGAAAACAGGAATAGTAAATGATACAGTTCCAAGGCTGATGCAAAATCTTTGGTCTGGTTAAGTGACTTGCTCAGTTATACACTGTGTATCTTTTAAAGACTGGTAGCAATTTTTTCTTCTAAAGAACTTGGGATCATATATATTTTCAGCTGGGTTCCTCTTCTGACACTGAATCTATTTACAGTTTGGAAGTTTTAAGATATTTCCCCACATGTAGGCAGCTACTTGTTTTGAAGATATTTTATTTATCCACAATGTTGTTTAGATGTAAATAAAATGCATTATGCCTTCTTAGAGATGTGCTTCTCTTCGTGTCAATATTATGCACCACAATCCTTTCAGCCTTTCTAGTTTTCACAATTTTTCTGTCTCTTTCCCTTTCAGCGCCTTATGCTGTCTGCCAAGTCTTTTTCCTTCTCTAATAAAAAAGGGCAACATTTTAGAACTTTCCCAAATATAGTTGCATGGCGTATTTTATTTTCTCTAACAAGCCCTTAAGTGCTTGTTATCAAAGAAACTGCTATTCAGTTTCCAAAGAAAGGGAGGAATGGAGCTGTTCTTCTGAAAGATAATGCATTATAAGCAAAACTCTTGGTCTTGGATAAGAAAGGGCTCTGTGTCAGCTGAAAGGACTGCATTCATTATTTATTTTACTTACTTTAAAAAATAAAGTGACAGTCAAATTTACTATGGCAAATCTACAAGAAAAAATAATAAAGTATCTCTTTCTTTGGTGTATAAACTAGTCCCTAAAAATCTGAAAGTTAAGATCCAAAATATTTTTCCTGTAATTGTTATTAATTTTTAATATGCAAATTAGTGACATAATTACTGTATATTTATAATTCTGAGTTACAAAAGACAGTGAAACATTATTAGATAAAGCAACAATGCTGTTTCTGTCTTTAAATACTGTTAGGAAATTAAGTAGCAAAAAGCTGAAACCCACATGGTATAAAACATATTTATTCCATCACTGCTTCCAAGCAAGTCATTATTTTAGTAAGAGCTCCCTACATCCAGAGCAACAGAGGCATGCACTAAAGCCAATGTCTTGGCCACAAACTAGCAGATAAACAGATAAAGAAACTAGTGTCCAGACACATAGCAGATATGCCATTGGCATATATTGGAAAGGAAAATGTATAAAAATGACCATTTAAAACTAATCTACAGCTCTGAGATGCCTAGAGAAGAATGTTATATTTATTACTCAACTCTCTCACTCCAGGAAGTAGGGTATATAAAATTAGGCATTCACATTTTACTAGAGAGTAAAGTAACAGAAAAAATCTAGAGCTCTTATCAGGGTATAAAACAACAACTGATAAGAAGAAGCCATCAGAAAGCATGCATGAACACTTAAGAGAAAATAACCAAATGGATTTCAAAGCCAAAACAGTTTTAAGGACACCCTTCATTCTCTAGATAAGAGAGATATACACAGAAGGGTTACTTTGCAGTCATGCTGTATATTCAGTTACCAGGACTTCTGCAAAATCAAACTGTTTGTGGTAGAGTTCCTGTTTATACAGTCACACATCACTTGCCTTAGCAAAGTACTTGTTCATTTACCTGGTGATTGGCTCCGTGTGCTGACCTGATGACCTTCTTCATACACAATCTGAGACAACAGAGATGTTGGTGTATAAAGTCCAGTTTAGTTCATGGTATTAAAGCCATAAGATGTCATCATGCATGCCTCTCAACCTCTCAGTATAAAAAAAAATCTGGACAAAGCCAAAAATAATGCAGAAGGGGGCAAAGGCCCAAATATAGGCAAAAATAAATATTGCCCTTATAAACTTAGAAAGTTGCTAGAATAAAAGGTTATGTCTTACCATGAATTTCCTGAAGGATATGAAGTCTGACACTAAAATGTTTATCATTATTTAATGACTTCAGTCCTCAATGATTTGCCAGAAAACCACAAATTGTATGAGTAACAGAACAAAAGTATGAGGCAAAAATCTGGACATTCTGTGAAAAGCTGGCGATTTGAGAGGTATCGTGTTAATAAACTTTATCATGGAGTTCTGGTTTCAGTTCAGTCAGTCTCAATATGCCAGCTAATCCTAAACAGGTGACTTAACCAGACAATGTTTCTGGGTCACCCCTGAAAAGAGGCTTTTGTGCTTAGTGGTTTTTCCTGTTTAGTGAATAAAATTATGTTTAAAAAGTTGAGGCAGAAACAAAAGATGAAAGGAAGGGCATATAGATATGTTGGACAGTAAAGAAGGAAAATGAAACGGCACAGCCAAGTGACAAGATGTTCGAGATTTGGGAGGGCAGGTAAAGTACTTGCATTCAACAACTAAAAACGTTTTACAAATATAGATTTTTCCACTTGTCATGCAACGTAAAGATTGCAGGAAACATTACTTTATGGAATATCTTTTCCATTTATAGGTGCCCTTTAATATTTGTTGAACTGTTTCTAAAACAGATGGACCTGACAACCTGCATTTGGATATATAGTTTAATAACTCACCCTTCGAGTTGCAAAATAATCTCGTGTTTCATTGGGGTAATAGTTATTCGCAGCACCAGACTTATCACAGAAGAGAGAAGAGGTGTTAAGTACAGGGTGATAGCCCCGGTGGTTATACTAGGGTGTACAAATATTAGGGTATGCACTAGCAGGCATTCTCTGCCTTAATGGTCTTACATCATCGCGTGTCAGGTGTTGGGGTAGGGAATGAGTACAGTGTGACACTGCAATAGGACACCTCGATCTCTTGTCAGACAATGGGAAAGGATACTATGTCTGCATCTCATCCACAGAGTATACTCAAATCCACCCTTCCCCTAAAAAATAAACAAATAAAAGGGTGGCTTGCTGGTATAACAACCTCAGACAGTCACTGATGCCTGAGACTCATGTTTGACAATAGAGTGAGGCATCAGTAGAACCAGCCAAAAAAGGAACCAGATGAGGCTTCCACAGGACAACTTTCTGTCTCTTGCAGGATGGGGAGTATAACTGATTTCCACATTAACAGCCATACCTGAGACTTTCTGTAGACTATTAGGTGTCCTTTCATTATGACAGAAACAAATTCTCAGATACCCATAATGACTGTAACTACAGATGTTGTTCTCATGGACATGTGTAAGAGTGCTATATACAAATGCACCCATGTCGTAAATAAGCACCGCTCTCAGGGATTCCTTATGGGGTAAGATGACAAGCTTAAGATGACTAAACAATTGTGTTCTCTACTTGGCATTGTGCCATTGTACCCTGCTCTCATTAATGAGGTGGTAACAGACAGCAAGGATCTGTGGGAATGATGCATCAGGCCTACTACTATTACTATGAAAAACTGCTCACCTTGTATTAATCTGCAAAACTCTTAACAAATAAACAAAGATTCTCCAAAGAGAAGCTTCGTTTTCCCACTGGAAAAGTTAATAAGAGCATTACCAGTGAAAGTTTAATTTGTTGTTTATGCATATGGTTTTATAACTGTAATTAAGATGGAACTCTACAACACTAAAGTCTAATTGGGTAGGTCTTTCTTAAGTTCCCAGTTTCCAAAGCTGAAGACAAACTCATAGAATTCATAGTTTAAGCTGAATGTATTATGTGTATGTAGCAGTGTTCCAGTCACTCTAATTGATATCATGGTTACTGTATTACCACAACACAATTTAACAGTTTAAACTGTAATATGCTCCCTTCTACCAGTGTTAGACACTATGAAATCATCTGCTGAACTGATTGTCACTATATGAAGCAAAGAACAGTAGTCCAACCTATGTCAGTATATTTTAATCAGTGCTGTGAGCTTCAAATGTCAGACACATTAAGTCTCTACTTCTCTGAAAAGAAAAAAACAAAGCGGTAGCATAGAATAAGATCATAATCTTCACTGTACTGCTTCTAGTAAGTAACAAGTTTGTGCTACGGGCATTCCTGAGTCAAGTCCCAAAAATATGCAGCATAGGTTGATCATGAAACATGCATAGCACAGTTTACGTGTGGCAACACCCTTATAATTATCTACCACTTTCTTCCAATGGAAAAATATCGAGCTAAGCAGGTCACCAGCAACATGATTATTCCTATGGGATATCAACAATAACATGTATTTTCTAACTTTTTTCTTGAACCTCAGATAATACTTTATATTGTTTCAGCAAATGTGAAAGTCTTGAAAATAAAATATTTCACAGGGGAAAAATAAGAAGTACCTTCACACTCACTGCAGTGTGCAACAGTGACGCTTCAGACAGAAGGGGATTGCTTTATGAAGTACATTACAGGTAAAACTGCAATTCTATGAAATCAACACCCAGCCTCGAACTGTCTTCTGCAAATTCTGAGAAAGCATACTGCAAACTGTTAAAGTACAACAATTAAGAAAATAAACTAAGAAACCTGGAACATTGTTAGGCAAGTTACTAACCCAGACTCTGACATCCTAAGCAGACCTTATCAATTGACTAGTCAGTTTTGTCTACAGAGTGAGTTGGTTTATTCACCATGACTTCATTTCCCACTTCAAATGCATCTACATGCATCAGCCATACGTTACACAGTCACAAAATTAAATTTATCAAAACTCTGTGGCCTGTAGTCAAGAAAATAAGGGTATTAGTTAGAGAGGGTGCTGCTGTAACTGAAGTTAAAAAAAGACTAGAATACAGTGTAATGTGAACTGATTAACACAACTGATAAATCTTAATAAAAATATATTTCAGCTGTGTATCTGAATACTGAAGGAGTCATGACTATTTCTTCCTCTCTTATGCCCTTCTCAATTTCACAGCAAAGCTTAAACATGACAAAGCAGTCTGATAATCTGATTCCAAGGCTGATGTTTGGCGGTGATGAATGCTTTACTGAGATTTGTACTGTTTGCTCTCCATTTTTTCACAGCTACTGCTACCTGCCTCCTTGGGCAAAGGTTCAGCTAGTGACATCAAGCTATCCAATGTGGCAACATGAAAGTACCAGAGGTGATCCTGGCAAGTAGTATCTTCCACAATCCATGAGCTAGATTGTGCTCTAATCCAGTAACAGCAGTCTGGACTAATTCCGAAAGTCGTATTCTATCAAGACAGAGCTGTGCATTAAGCTGCAGTGAGTGACAGCTCAGCCTGGTGCAGAAATATGCAAGCAAACTTAGAATTTAAAAGTAAAAAGCAGCATACAGTTTTGTCACTAAATGTCCAAGGAAAAACAAACTCAGTGAAAGTGAGGAAAGAGACAACCAGCTTGGATTTTTAATACATAAAATACAAGTCAGGTCCCTCATAGTTTCTTGGCCCCATGCTGTCAACAGTTCCAGCCCAGTCCTATTCCATGAAAACCACATGCTGTCAACAGTTCCAACCCAGTCCTCTTCCATGAAAACCACATGCTGTCAACAGTTCCAACCCAGTCCTCTTCCATGAAAACCACATGCTGTCAACAGTTCCAGCCCAGTCCTATTCCATGAAGAACCACTAGTGATACTGCTGCTGCCCCTGTCATATAATCCCTGACTAGTTCCTTCCTAACTAGCTACAGTAGTCATCTATTTCCTGACTAGTTCCCCTAGAACTGGTTACAGTAGTCATGTAATCCAACTACTTCCACTATACCTGGCTACAGAAGTCATGTAATCCCTGACTAGTTCACCTCTAACTAGTTACAGTACTCTTCTATTTTATGAATAGTTCACCTATGACTGGTTACAGTAGTCCTGTAATCCCTGACTAGTTCCCTTATAATGAGTTACAGTAGTCATCTATTTCATGACTAGTTCCACTATAACTAGTTAATCTCTAACTAGTTATACTACTCATCTATTTCATGACTAGTTCCACTACAAGAATAACTAGTTTAAGTATCCCTCTGCTTGACAGTAGCTTGCATTGATTGGCAGTTCAAGCTCATGAGAGATCTAGGGATGGCTGGAGTGAAGGAAGACAATCAGGTTTAATGGTAGTCAGCTGTGGAACTGAAGCTGTCATTTTAGAAAGATAAGCCTGAAGAGGGGGACAGATACATTCTTCAAAATTAAAGAGATGGTGTTACTATACAAATGAGTACCATTACTATACAAAGGGATGCTGGTACTGTACAAAGGGGTGCCATTATTATACAAAGGGGTGCTGGTACTGTGCAAAGGGGTACCATTACTATACAAAGGGGTGTTGGCATTGTACAAAGGGGTGCCATTACTATACAAAGGGGTGCAGGTACTGTACAAAGGAGTGCAATTACTGTAAAATGGGTATTGGCACTGTTCAAATGGGTGCCATTACTATACAAAGGTGTGCTGGTACTGTACAAAGGGGTGCCATTACTATACAAAGGGGCATGGGTACTGTACAGAGGGGTGCCATTACTATACAAAGAGGTACTGCTAGTGTGCAAAGAGGTGCTGTTCCCCTACAAATGCTATAAATCCAGAGACCAAAGGCATCAGTCAGACAGTGAGGTCCCTAACTGTTGAGATGGGCATTACTAATATTGACAAGGCTGATTACTACCATGAACAAGGCTGCTAACATGTCCCAGTGAATACTGTTCTGCTAAATCTGGTTATTACACAGAGCAGAGGCACATGTCTAGAAGGTGGTTCAATTATGGTAACAGGGATGACTAGAATATAAATTTGATGTACATGGACTAGCTATCATAATGGCTAAGGCCTTCACCTTACATGCACAACGTACAATGGTCAATCCTGACCTCCAGCAGGGGACTTCCAAGATGGGTGCATACTGAGTAACAGCTTAATTCTAGCTCTCCCGGTGTGAAATCAGAAACTCAGTAGAGAAAGCCAGTGGACTTACACTTTTGTGTAAATTTCAGTAACTGGCTAATAAATACACTGCCTGAATGGCAGGAAAAAAAGAAATACAGAGGACCTGAAGGAAAATCAGCCACAAAAGGTGAGGAAAAAACACTGACTGGGAAAAGTACTGCATCTGTTTAGCAAAGAGTAGTGCAAGCTCCAGACATGACTTACAGTAACCTACAGGAAAGTATAAGCCAACTGCATGCAGACCTGGTTAAAATAAACAAAACACTAATGGAGTACATCAACTCAAACAACAAAAGGCTGGAACAAATGGAAGAAGTTGTAAACAGCTATTCAGATGAAGTGATGAAACTGCAAAAATCAGAGATCAAAATGAAGAAAAGGCTGGCTGAACATGAGACTGCTCAGGAAGAGATATTTCAGAAAATAATAGAATTAAAGGACAGAGCATGTAGGCAAACAAGAGATTTTCTGTTGTAACAGAGAAGCTGGAAGGAACAGACTATATTAATTTTATGAAAGCACAAATAAGCAACTGGACTTGTATTCCACAGCATGAGTTGTTAATTAAAAGGGAACATTGTGTGTATACCCCAAACCTGGACACGAGAAAGTAATCTAGACCTTTAATAGAAAGATGCAATCCTACCAGAAGAACAAGTTGATTCTGACAAAGCTGTGCCAGAAGGACAAAATACTAAAAGTGGAAGACAGCAGAGTGTTTGTGGAGAATGACTACTCACTGTACACCAGGCAGAAGAGGAGTAAATTTATTCCACTATTCAGGGGAATGTCAAGATGCAGATGTGAGACTCAAACTGCTGTACCCAGTTGTCATCAAGGTATTCTTCCTTGGAGGGTCAAAATCATTTCTGATGAAGTACATGCTAAGGAGGAAATACAAAATGTATTTATTTATTTAACATTTGTTTACCGGGAAAGTCTGACTTGGAACAAAGCTAATTTTCAGCAGAGGCCCGGAGAGAAATGCTCCAGATGCATGTCTTTGTAATGTGGGAGGAAAGTGGAGTACCCAGAGAAAGCCCACATGAACGTAGAAGGACATGCAGACTCCTCACATAAGGCACTCTAGCCGAGAACCAAACCAGAGAACTGTTGTACCACTGTGCCGTCCAAAAGTTTGTCCAACAAAAAGTAAGCTATGAAACAGAAGGAGATTCTGCTTGTTCTTCTTCTAATAATAAAGACCACAGAGGGCTTATCCCTATGAAACCTTTCAATTTTTTCAACAGAAAATGTTGGAGAGAAGGAAGGGAGCACAAAAGTTGACTAGAAGAATCAAGAATATGTTGGAAATGAAGCAGAGACAGGATTTTGGAGATGAACAGTAATAAAACCAGCAACTTAATATTGGATTACAATGCAATAATTATATTTGTGAAATATGACAAAACAAGAAAATCTAGAAATATTGGACTTTTTTAGACTTTGTTGGACTTGTGGGGTACTCTAAAGTATATGCCCTACTTCATGTAATTAAGGAAGGAGAAGAGGAGGGAGAAAGTTAACTGTAAGTAAAACATTTTTTTCTCTTAAAAGTAATATTTTTATAGTGCATGATTTTCTTTCCATGCTGTAAAGTAAAGGTTTCTCACTTATTTTTAAGTGTAATGGGGTACTAATGTAAACAGGTGCTCCTGTTTTTTTTTTTGTTTGTTTGTTTTTCTCCCTTCTCTCTTTCCCCTGTTCAGTTTTAAGAAATCTAGGCATTGCAATGTAACAAAAAAAAAATCTGATTAAAAGAGCATAACAAAAGAAAAATTGATATACTTTTTCTTGCATGAAGAATGACTGGATTAAGGTCCTTAGCCTGAGCTAGTAACAAGTTTTAAGAGAAAGTAAGTAAATGAAAAAGAACATTGAATATTATAAAGCTTTTTTCTAGCACATAAATGGATGCTTAATAGCAACTTTGCATCTGGCCCTCATGTCTCCATGGAGACAATCTGATAAAGAGAAATGGCTAGAGATAATGTTTTCTGAAAGCATTCAAGTGTTTTCCCAACTGAGAGAGCTATAAAGGTAAGACAAAACCAGACAGTACTTAGAAGCACATTCTGTACCTTGTGTCTTAGTATGAATAACCTTTCTTTTAGGTTAACCCAAGTCTTTGAGTGCAGCTGTCTGTTTGGGACAATTGTTCTGATTAGGACGGTAAAACTTCAGTATTTGAAGATGTACATAGTTCTGTGTGTTAGTATTACTTTAACATGCTTTAGGGAGTATTGTGAGTATTTTTTAGGGCTTTCAATAAAACAAAAAAGTTTTGTAAGATCTGACATAGGACCAAATGGATATGACAAAAAAACAAAACAACTGTATAAAAGATCAACATGCCAAACAGTGCATGCATGTAACACAAAAGCTGGAACTAGACACTTAACAAAAAAAACTGTTACACTTAAAAGGTGGGAATAATACTTTTTAACACAATTATACTTTATATAATGTCTTTAAATGTAAATAGTCTCACAGATAAATATAAAAAGAAAGAGTAGTGAAGTACATTAAAAATGAAGAGTCAAATAGCTATGTCACAGGAGACACACATGGAAAGAACTGAACATGTGAATTTGATAAAGAAAGGTTTTCAGGCTGGCTATTTAGCAGAATACCTGGGACAACAGAAAAGAGGAGTGCATATATTAATTGCAAGAGGAGCTCCATTAGTGATAGAAGAGGATAAAAACGATAACAATGGTTGATTTGTAGTACTAAGGGGCAACTGGCAAGGGAGGAGGATTACAATGGCAAGTATTTATATTCTACAAAAAACAAATTGAACCAGGCCACGACAATAAGAAGGTATACAGTTCCACAAAAATCGATTAATGAAAGCACTTTCACAGTTCACACTGACTGCTTCATCAGACAAATTCACAAAGTAGCACATAAATAAAAACATTTAATTTAGCCTCGTGGAGGTGATGTTAGTAATAAAGTTGAGAATAGTGAGCTTAACTGGATCATTAGGATGTGAGCCTGTAGGGGCAAAGGACTCAATGCTAAAGTTTGTATTAAACCAGTACTCAAGAATAGACCTCTAGCTAAATGAAATGTTTTTTATTTATTCATTCAAATGTTTTTATTTATTTATTCAATAGTTTTTATTCATGATTTTCTTAGGAAATGCCTTCACAGTTGTGCATCACAAATTGTATTCTAAGTTTTAGTTAGCTTATTATGTGATTAGATCTGATGATTGATTGATGTTTTTTATTGGTTGGTTATGCTTTTAAATATGGGGTGTGCTACTTTGTGAATCTGTCTGATGAAGCAGTCAGTGTGAACTGTGAAAGCGCTTACATTAAAAGTTTTTTGTGGAACTGTATGCCTTCTTATTGCCGTGGCCTGGTTCGATTTGTTTTTTGTTTCATTTTATTAGTGCTGTGCTTTGCAGCCCTAAGTGGAGAACCGCTTCTTTTCCTGGTTGCTGTTGCTTTCTGGTTTTGTTTGATATTTATATTCTACCTAAAACTGCTATAATGCAACTCAAGAAAATTCTGGTAGAAATCAGCTTTCAGCAAGGAATATTACTTATAAGTGGGGAATGGAATTTGATTTTTAGCACTGAAGATGTGTCTGGGGCCCCAGAAGGCAAAACATAACAAAGGAGGGTGGAGTTTTGAAGAAATGTATGAAAATATTTGGCATGAAAGATGTGAATTCAGTGCTAGGAGTTCAGAATGAATGTGCATATTATTCCCAAAGATATAAAAACTAGTCTGGGCTAGACCGAACTTACATTTCACACGAACATGTGCATTTAATTGAAAGTTTTGATATGCACCTAATAACTATTTCAGATCATGCACCAATAACTAAAATAAAATCACAAGGTTATGAAATAAAATGAGACACTGGTGCTTTCCCACCTATCTATTGAAAAGAGAGACATTTAAGGAGTGGATAGTGGAAATTATTCAGGATCTATTAGAGAAGAAAGAAATTTCTTCTGAAAATATAGCTAGGGAGTGGGATAAAATTAAAGTGGAGTTTAAAAATAGGGTGGAAATAAAAGAAAGGGCGATATGGTTAAGAAGTAACAAGAATTATTTAGAGGGACTGACAAATGTTAAAGTATTGCAGAATAGGGGAATCTCACAGAACAAGAAGAGGAGAAACTGCAGAATGCTAAACAGAAACTAAGGGACTACCTTGAAAATATGCATGAGTTTAGAAAGACTGCTGTTAAGCAACTGTTTTTTTTTTTTTTGATAATAACTCTAGGGCACAAAAACCTTTGGCACAACAACTTGGGCAACAGAAAGGAGAAAGGGCTGCCGCCAAGCTTAGGGAGCCTATGAATCCACCTCCACCTCCAACTTATGCCTTTTCTGACTAAAAAACAACTTCTTACCCCTACCCAACATGGCTTCCGACCAGGACATAGCACCATAACAGCTCTACTCTCATTCTTAGAAACTGTCAATCAAGCCCGAGATTCTGGGACCTTAGTATCCACAGTGCTCCTAGATCTCTCTAAAGCATTCGATGCTGTTCCCCATAAGCACCTTCTGAGTCACCTCTCAAACCTAAATCTCTCCCAAAACACTCTTTCCTGGTTCTCAAGCTATCTGTCAGATAACCACATCAAAGGCACAGTAGCGATGCAAGGCAGGCAATATATAGAGGATCCAATGCTCATAAAAAATTTAAAGTCCACTTAAAAAAAGTTAAAACAGCAATTTATTGTAGCACAGAATGAACTTGGTAGGTGCTTTCACCTAAATAGGCTTCTTCAGACCTTACAAAACAGTCTTCTACACTCTTAATATACCCCTGATGCGAGGGGTAGGACGGAAAGTGCAGAGTCCAGGTGGATTGTTAGGCTTAGGGCTGATGTGTTTCCTGGACTCAATGAGAAAGTACCTTTAAGACCCTTCTTGAGATCCAGGAAACTAAAATTAGCACATTTTATTATGTTGAACATGTTTTTTATAAATATATATTTTAATATATATATATATATATATATATATATATATATATATATATATATATACACATTTATACAGATTTTATATTATATTTTTATGTACATATTCTATGTTATTTTTGTCTGTTATTGTAGGCTGGTTTAGATCTATTGTGGTTTCAGCATTTCATGCATTGTGATGTGCCTTTAAATGTTGACTGATTTTTTGGCGCACTTTTTGTATACTTTGGTATATTAAGAGTGTAGAAGACTGTTTTGTAAGGTCTGAAGAAGCCTATTTAGGTGGAAGTGCTTACCAAGTTCGTTTTGTGTTACAATAAATTGCTGTTTTAACTTTGTTTTAAGTGGACTTTACATTTTTTATGAGCATTGGATCCTCTATATATTGCCTGCCTTGCATCGCTACTGTGCCTTTGATGTAGTTAGCTTTATTCGGATTGTGTTTGGCACAAGGAGCGTTTACCTGGTAGGGAGTGATTCTTTTTGGATATCTGTTTATCTGTCAGATAGATCTCAGACTGTGAAATGGAAAAAGGCACCACACCTTTCTTACCCACCCCTACCAGAATACCACAGGGGTCCATCCTTGGAGCAATGCTGTTCAATATCTTTCTCAATAACTTTCACTCTGCTATTCCTAATGCCAAAGGCATCCAATATGCAGATGACTCTACACTTGTCTGCTCTGCCTCTAACCTCTCTGAACTCTTATCTAAAACTCAGACCGCCTTCTCAACTACTGAGATCTGGATGCACCAAAATCACCTTTCTTTCGATGCTAAAAAATCTAAAATACTACTATTCACACCCTCAAAATCTTTCTCTTTTGATAAAAATTCCTTCTAAGTGCTTAGCCAAAGCAACTCTCCAATCGAAGTTGTTCCTTTTGCCAAACTACTCAGTGTGACTATAGATGAACATCTCAAATTCAACATCCATATTCAGCAAAATATAAAGAAAACCCACTAAAAACTAGGTGTGCTATACAGGGACAAACACTTCCTCTCTACTTCTAGCAGGCATACTCTGGCCTCCTCTTACCTCCTTCCCTCCCTTCTGTACGGCGCCCCGCTACTAACTAAACTATCCTCTTCCATCACTTCCAAACTTGAAAGCTGTTATAACAAAATTTCTAAATTTGCCCCAAAGCCAAACATTCCACTCATCACTGTGTTACCCTCCAATCCCTCAACTGGTTAGAATTCATGAATTACCTGGACTTCCTCCAGCTCACTGCAGCACCTAGACTAATATTTAATCCAACCAAATGCCCCACTCTAACTAACAGCCTTCCTTCATACACCCCAAATAGAACTCTCAGTTCTAAACACCAAAACTTAATTACTGTCCACAAACCTAAACGTCCTGCTGGACAACTTCTCCTCTCCTTCTCCTTAGGTAAGAAATGGAACTCTCCCTTCCACACTAAGGACAATGTCAAACACAAACAACTTCAAACTCAGCTTTACACCTACCTCTCCTCCAAATGGAAATGTAACTGCATTCTCTCTATGTAGAACTCTTTAACAAAAGCCCAAGGGGAGGGTATCCCCCTGAGTTCCTAAGCACCTTATAGCTGGCTATAACTTTCTCTAGCTAATTTCCATATGATTTCTCACACTCTGTAAATATTGTAAATAGCTTTTTACTTTTGACGTTAACTGTGTGAATTTATTAAAATGTATCTACACAATATTTTTCCACTATGGGCAATATTGCTCACACTTTGTATTATTTGATATGTATTTTACTTGTACTTTTATTTTTATTGGACTGCTATATTTACTGTAATCTGTTTCATGGACCTTTTCTCCCCGGGCCTCCACTGAAAACGGGCTCTCTGGGCCCAGTGGACTTCCCCAGTAATCAAACTGGAAATAAATAAATAAATAACAAAGAAGGATACAAAATTAATGAAGCTAAAAAAAAGGCAATAGTGGTAAATTATCTCAGGATATAATCAAATTATAACTCTCATATCTCTGGAACCATAGGTTGCTAAAGACATGTAAATGCAAACTCTTCAGCCCAAACCATTTTTATAGTGGTAGTATTGTTTAGGTTCTAGGTTTTAAACTAGATTTTATAAATCGGATTAAACATAGTAACTATTAAATCTGTAATATATTATAAACAACTTACTATATATCAGCAACCACTCAAGTTACATACTGTTTATAGCATTTTGTTTATCCAGATGAGAACTTTCACATGATGCTAAACAGTTCTGTCTGTGCTACTTGTTTGTTGAGATATTTAGAAAAGCATGCCATTTATGACAGGTGTCACCTAGCAGTAATGTGTTATGTACCCACGCACAAATTGGTTCAGCAATACCCATATTTATTGGGACATGATAACATGAAGTATTTAGGAGTATGGATTAAGAATGATTCTTGTGTGGCAGCTAAGGATATGTGGAAAGAAACTAAACAGAAGATAATACAAAAACTGAGAAATTGGAAACTCTGTTATATGGATATGGATAGTAAGATACAAGCAGTTAAAATGTCTTTAGTCCCTTTATTCTTATACACAGGTCAGGCATATTCTTATCAATCAGAGGAGAAGCTGTGGATAGCAATTAATAAAGAGCTGAAGGATTTTATCTGGGAGGGGAAGACAGCAATAGTCAAGTGGGATAAGCTGATTCTTCAAATAGAACAGGGAGGATTGGGATTACCTGATTTGAAGGCATATTTCAGAGCTACACAGTTAAGGCTCTTATACATAGCAAAAAACAAAAAACTATAATTCAAAGTGAAAATGAATGATGACAAAACAGGGGGAAGCTCAAGAAACAAGGAGAGGTTGGGAATTTGGATGCAGGCCTTTAAGGAGAATAACAATAATCATATAGAATATTATATTCATAAAGTACCAGATAGTATTCTTAGAACCAAGTCAACATGGGAATGGAGAAAGGAGATTCTGCTGATAGGGATGACTGCAATTAGGGATACAGACAATAGACAATAGGGGACTGGGAGAAAACTGGTAAAGGAACCAAGGTATTGCGAGCAAATAACTAGAGAGGGAAATATAATAGAATGGGAAGACACCAAGAATTTATTTGGACTGCAGTTAACACATTGCCTTCCCTATCAAGGACTGATATCAGAGTATAGGCAAAGGGAAAGAAATAGGGGGGTCCTAAATGAAAGACCAGCACTGGTAGAGTTTTTAGTAGAATCTAGAACAGAAGCTGTCATTAAAAAAAAAAATTAGTAGAGCATATAAAATACTGCATGATAACTATAAGAATCAATCAGAGGAGGTTAGAAAGGATTGGGAAGAGAGATATTGGATAAGTAATTCACAAAGAAACAATGGGAAGATATATGCATGTCTCCCAAATAGGTTCATAGTTTGGTAATAGGCTATCTGCCTGAAGGCATTTATAAGCCTAGCCAGAATGTGTTGGCTTTCGCCGCCCCTTAGATTATCTCCCTGTGCCTCTGTCCAGCAGAGCCACTGAAGTGATCCCCGAGGTAAACTTCCTGTTTCCCATCCACTCGTCAAGGTTTCTTTTGAAGAGTGTTAGCGAGGAGCTCTGCCTAATGTAGACTGGGATCCTGTTCCAAAGCATGGGACAGGACTCTATCCCTCCAGCACGTCTTATTTATTGTTGTGGTGAAGTTTAGATCCTTAAAGCATGTGGCACGAGGGGATAAGGTTTTCTTTAGGTGGAGCATGTCCATCAATTCTGGGTTGGATATGGCCTTGTATGTCAGGCAGAGATCACCTCTGAGTAGGTGGTATGCAACCAAGTACAACTGGAGTTTATTCAGTCAAGCTGCATAGGGCATCTGTTTGAGGTCAGTGATCCTCTTGGTGAGGTACTTCTGTGGTCTTTCCAGCTGTTGCAGGTGTCTTGTAAGGTACATCCCAAATGGGGCGTTGTACTCTATGATGGGTCTGATGAGTGAAGAGTTGAGGGGCACAATGACCTCTTTGGATCTGGATGCGAACCCTTTTGTGATTAGGTGGGCCATGTAGAAGGATTTTCTAACCCCTTTGGCAATGTGATTATCAAAGGTGAGATTACTATCTACTTGGGTCCCCAGATCCCTTATTACGTCTTCCGTATTTAGGGGACTACCACCTATGTGGTAGTTTGTGGGTATTTTGTTTTTTCCAAAGGGGATGACTATGCACTTTTTGGCATTTAGCTTGAGGCCATGATTTTGACACCAGGTATCCGTCTCAGTGAGACCCTTTTGGAGGATGTCTGAGTCAACTGGAGAGTCAATTATAGCCCCTAGTTTGCAGTCGTCTGCGAACTTGGTCAGCCATAGTCATCCTGTGCTTGCCTGTACCTCTGAGAAGTATATGCCGAACAGGAGGGGTCCTAGGACTGAGCCCTGGGGAATGCTACTTTAACCGGTTTAGAGTCAGACCTAGCTCCCGCAACTCTCACCATGTGGGTTCTGTCTGTGAGCCAGTTGGCAACCCATCTTGTGACGTAGGGGTTTATGTTCAGACTGGTGAGCTTGTCTATAATACCAGAATGAGGAATGGTGTCGAAGGCCTTAGCGAGGTCTAGGTAGGCTGTGTGTACCACCTTTCCCTTGTCTATAGCCTTAGTAACTGTCTCAAAGAAGTCCACCAGGTTTAGGAGGCATGATCTGCCCTTAACAAAGCCAAACTGGGTAGGGTCCAGTGTTTGGAGATTCTCAATGTCTCTGTTAATGAGTTCCATGATGATCCGCTCCATAGTATTGCAGACCAAGTTAGTCAGGCTTATAGGGCGATAGTTCCCGGGGTCTGTTGTGGCTCCACCTTTGTGGAGCAGAATAACCATTGCTGTGCACCACTCTATGGGTATGTAGCCTGTGGAGAGGCTGAGTTTCAACAGTGTGTTTAGGTGAGGGGTTAGTTCGTCTTTGAGCTCATGTAGGACACAGCCTGGGACACCATCCAGTCCCACTGATGCTGTGTTTTTGGTTCATAGGTTCATAGGTTCATACTAGGCTATCTGCCCTAGGGCATTTATAAGCCTAGCCAGAATGTGTTTGGCTTTTGCCACCCATTTTAAATTAATTTTGCTATGCCCTTTTTCGAGGTTAGTATTATGTGCCTCTGTCTAACAGTGACACAGAAGTGATACCCGGGTTAAACCTATGATCTCCCATCCACTCATCAAGATTCCTATAGGGACTCAAACCCTGTACCTTGTGTTTGTAAGGCAAACACCTTAACCATTAGGCCACCCTTGGAGAGGGCTGTTTTAACCTGAGTGTCTGTGATTTCAGGGACTCTACATTCTTCTAGTATGGTTATGGGTCCTTTTGGGGGTGAGAGGGGGGTGAAGTTTGTGCTGAACCTGTCTGCCAGGATGTTGGCAATATCGGTTGGTTCAGTATATTTTGTGTCATTCTGCACTAACTCCGAGCAGATCTGAGCATTGCCACTTAGATTCTTGACATAGCTAAAGAATACCTTGTGGTTATCTTTGGAGTCCATGGCAATTTTTCTTTCAAAGCTCGCCTTGGATGATTTTATGAGGGATCATAGTTTCTTGCTGATACTGATCAGGGATGTCTTCCCTTCTTGGGATTTTACTCTTTTCTGTACTAGTTTCCTCCTTCTATTGTATAACTTGTTTATGGCAGGAGTCCACCAGACTGGTTTCCTTTTCTTGGAGGAGTGAGTTTTGGTTTTGCTTGGGATGGCACAATCCATGCATTCTTGCAGCTGTCTGTAGAATGCATTAGTAAAGGATTTTGCAGCTTGGACAGTATTATCCTTCAGCATGGGGGCTTTGAAACTTTCCACCTTGGTCTTAAGAAACATGAAGTTTGCTTTTGAAAAGTTTTTCATGGTGGTTTTCTTGTCCAGGGGTGGGCCAGAATATGGATATCCAAAGTGATTTGTTTATGGTCAGATATAACCAGCGAGGGGTTGACCTCTGGTGTGGAACACCAGTCACTCATGTTAGTGATGACCAGGTCCAATATGTTGTCACTTCTGGTGGGAGTGTTGACCAGTTGAACCAGGGTGTTTGAGTTTATAAATTCTAGGAAAAGTTGAGCAAGGGAGTTAGTACTTGAGTAGTTCTCCCAGTTAATATTTGGGTAATTGAAATCACCCAATATTAGGGTGTTTGGTAGGACCTTTATGTTTCCCAGTGTTTCCAGAAATACATAACGGGGGTCCTGGGACATGGTGGGTGATCTGTAGCAAGATACAATTTGAATTGCAGTTTTTCCCATTGTTAGTTGCACATGGATGATCTCTGAAGCATCGTGCTGTGCCACTAACCTGGAGGTGTGGGTATCCTTGATGAATATGGATATGCCCCCGCCTTTTGTATTTCAGTTTGGGTTCTGTGGCCAAAATGTATGGTATGAGTTGTAGCCTGGTAGTGCTGGGGTGCTCTCTGGACCCTTAAACCAGGTTTATGTTACTGCACATATATCGATTTTCTCCATACTGAGGAGTGCCTCAAGTGCATGCATGTTGAGGTTTAGACTTCTGGCTTTGAGTAGTATTACCCTCAGTTTTTTGTTACTTGTGCTATTTATGGCGGTGGGTTTGTCTTTTGAGCCTTGCCTAAAAAAGGCACTATGGGGGTGGCAAGAGCCTTGGCCAGTATTCGAAAGCCTAAGGGTGACAGGTGCAAGCTGTCTCTAGCAAAGCAGCATGGCTTGTCGAGCATGTCATCCCAGGCAGACAGACATTGGATTCCCTTTGAATGACACCAGAAACTTAGCCAATTGTTGAAATTGAGAATTTTTTCTTTATACCGTGGTATCATAGGTTCATAGGTTAGTACTAAGCTAACTGCCTTTGCGAGACATTGTAAGCTTAGCCAATTATCCCTTGTGAGATTCAAACCCTGCACCTTGTGTTTGTAAGGCAAACACCTTAACCATTAGGCCGCCCTCCCAATCCAATACAAGACAGCACAGTATCAGCTATTCATCTATATACTGTCAGAATAGAACCCACAACCTTCTGCATTAAAAGCAAGCATACTATCTGTTGTGCTACTGGAATCTTGGTGAAGGCAGGATGCTACTCAGGGTCAGGGTCATACCGGCCTGGGCTACGTGATCAGAGAGCTCTTCCATGTCTCTTTTCGTGTAGTCCAGGGAGGTACGACTCAGGTCATTCACACCAACATGGACAATGACAGAGTCATATTTGTACTTGTTCTGGAGTGACCTGAGTGCTTGTGTTATGTGGCGGATACTGGCACCTGACAGGCAGCTAACAGTAACCTTCTCCTTATTCAGCCTAGTGAGTGGGATGTCAGTGTGCCTGACTATAGAGTCACCTATTACTAGTATGTTGGGTATGTTATTTTGCCTTAAGGGCTGTGATTGCATGGCACACTGGTTTTGTGAAGTATGTGTTTCATGGTTTGTGTTGGGGGTGGAGGTTGCTTGGATGTTTGCTTTGGAGGTCTCTGTTGGTTTTTCAGATTTTTATTTAGAGCCTCCGAGTATGTTTTCATGTATTTATGTGTGGTTTTGCCGGTGCTGGTTTAATGGGTCTATGTAAGACTGGTGGTGTGATGCAAGCATTTCCCTTCTCCTCTTGACTGTCTGATGCAGTCTTGGGTTGAGAGAGCTTAGCCTCTAGTTTGGCTGTATAACTGCATCTCTCGTATGTATTAGTGTTTGGTGGTAGGAGGAGGGGGTTGTCTGTGTACATGAGGCAGTTGTAACATTGCCTCAAAATGCCCAGATTCACCAGTTGGACTGGAGAGTACACCTGAAACTGCCCTTTGGACATGCCTGGATAGGTACAGTGAACTGTTTTACTGGATGGCTGGTAAGGACGAATAGAGAGCTTTGTCCTTCTATACAGTACAGGAGAGTCTAGTGCTAGGGTTTATAAGTGCTTGCTATAAGTTTTGAGCAAGTGCTGGGCTGAGAAATGAATGGCTTGAGTACTTAAGTTGAAAGTTTGTCTAGTTCCAAGGGAAAAATTGAAGAGGAGACTTTGTGGAGCCGGGAATAGTTTTACCCTAGCTAACCGGTGCTGCCCGGTACACAAAACTGGGCAAATACGGTAAAAAATATGCAACAAAATCTAGAAGATTTAGGATTTTTGCTTGAAAATGTTTACTTTGGTATTTTTATATCCCAAGTAGACTCCAGAAAATTTTCCCTCAGGTAGACAGCAAATGTTGGAGATGTGATGGGGAAGAAAGAGGTAACTGGTAATGTATTTTCTGGGAGTGTAATAAGTTGGCAGACTTTAAAGATTCCCTGCAGACTACTCTATTAAAGATACTGGGTAAGCGAATTGTATCTAGGGAAATTATTTTTCTGAGCTATGATACAGAATCGGAATTGCCGAGCCTAATTACAGTGGTTGCCAAAAAAGCAATTACTAAAAAATGGAAATCAAAGTCTAAACCAACTGTACTAGAAGTAGTGAATATAGTAACAGGGATAAAACAATTAGAACTGGGATCTTTAGAAAAGGGTAGGAGCAAATTACATAGAAAAAATCGGAATTGTGGAATCAATACATACATGGGAGAAATGTGGTTTAAAAGAAGGCAGAATTTAAATTAGTTATGTAATGTTTGATTGACAATGATTGGGTAGATTATAAGTGATATATAATTTATGCAACTAAAATTATGTCAGTATGGTTTGTGATATATAATGCCTGCAACTAAGATTATGTCAATATGGTTTGTTTTCATTTATATAAATGTATGATTGCCTAGGTTGTAATTTAATAAAGACATTTTTTGCATATTCTTGTTTGGTCTCTGTAGGATTTCGCTCACCTCCCAAAAAACATGCTAAATGTTTCCATCTCAAACACCCAAGAATGGAGCTGTGGGCAGTAGCACAGACTCTGGACTGTGCCCTATAGGGCGAAGACTTGTACAAACCAATCGCTTTGGGCATCTACTTTGGTGCGCAGTATCCTCAAGATAGGAGAACATGGATCACAGACTGTGCATGGTGTTAGGGCTACCATTCTATGGTGTAAACCATCTATCTAGGAAGGAAAGGGCACTGGGGTAGAATCAGCAATTGCAAAGTCATTCCCAATGAAACAGTCGGCCCACAGCATGAACAAATGGTTGCCACAACCAGGTGCAAGCAGTGCTCAGAGAAGGCTCTAGGGTCAACAGAGACTAGGCTGAAGACCTGGAAGTTGACTGGAGAGAATACACCACAGTTTCAGGAATTACTCAGGGCTCTAGCACCTCAGGAAAAAGAGAAAATAGGTGGAGCTGAAGAAGAATGGCAGCACCACAAAACAGCATGTGTTAGGGCTACAGAACAGGTATCTGGCGAAGCCAGGTATGGAAATAAGGTACATAAGGAAAGCTGGTGGTGGAATGCAGACGTCCCAGAAGTCATTAAAAAACAACAACAAACAAAGAAGGAGTGCAGGAAAAAGTGGGAGATAGAAAAGGCAGACCAGACTGAGAAGGAATATGAGTTGGCTAACAAAGAAGCTAAGAGAGGACTTGCAATAGCAAAGAACAATGCATCAGAGGCACTCTACCATCTTCTGTAAAGTGACTAGGTAGATGGCACAAAGAAACTCTCAGGCAGCAAGGTAAAGACAGAAAAATAAAAACGACAGTCGCTTCCTTCATAAAGGATGCGACCTTCTCATCAGCCCACAGGGCATCAAAGGGAGATAGAAAGAATACTTCCAACAGCTTCTGAATGAAAAAAAAAACACAGAAGTTGTACTGCCCCAAACACAGCCTTCAATGGAATGAGAAAAAGAGGTCATCCTAGAAGAAGTAAGAACAGCACTAAGGAAGCAGTAGGCTCAGATGAGGACACAGGAGATATCATCAAGTTGTTGGCTACAACAGATGAGAAGTAGCTCCTGAGGGCACTCATAGTGGTGTGGAGAGAAAGGAGTATCCCAGATGACTGGAGAACAAGCATACTCGTGCCAGTGTACATGAACAAAGGGGACACCCACAGCTGTGAGCAGTACAGAGGGATCAAAGTTATGGAGAGGATGACAAACAAATACACAGAGTAGCAGAAAGTGAGATGGGAGATGAGAAGTTTGGATTCAGATCAGGATGCAGTACAACCAAACCTGATATTTAGAGTGAGACAGATAAGATGAGAGGAAGCTAAAGATGAGGAAAGGAAAAAAAATGACATTCCTAGACCTGGAGAAAGCATATGACAAGGTCCCACAAAAGCTGATTTGGGCACTCCTGTTGAGGTTTGAAGTCCCAGAAACACTAATAGAATTACTGCAAGCTATGTACAAGGACCCAAGGACTCAAGGAAGAACAGTGTTCAGTCTCACAGAGGAGTTTCTGGTACGAGTCGGTGTGCATCAGGGTTCAGCTCTGAGTCCACTGATGTTCATACTAGTGATGGACTCTATTAGCAAACAAGTCAGAAGGGACAGATCAACAAAGTTGCTGTATGTAGATGATGTGGCAGTACAGACAGACTCTGTGTAAAAACTTCAGCAAAGGATAGGGGAATGGAATGCAAAACTGAAGGCACATAGGATGAAATTCAGTACAAATAAGACAGTTGTAATAGCAGCAAACAGAGGAAATCAGAAGAAGCTGAGAACTGAGGAAGAAGGGAAAATAGTGCAACAGGTTAACAGCTTCAAGTATCTGGGAGGGGTGGTTAAGGGGAAGTTGTTGGTTAATTTTTACACATGTACTATAGAAAATGTCTTGACTACTTGTATAATGGCCTGATACAATAGTTGTACTAAGACTGCCAAAAAAGCCCTGCAGCGGGTTGCAAAAACAGCAGAGGCTATTATTAGCATTGAATTACCATCACTTGAGCATTTGTAAAAAATCTGCTGTGTGAGAAGGGCTACAAATATTATTAAGGACAAAACCCGGTCTGGAAATATTTTGATTGAGCTTCTACCATCAGGTAGACACTTTGGAGCAATCTGCACACTCACAAATAGATTGAGAAATACATTTTTTGAACTCTGGAAATTCCCAGTCTGATGTAACTTTTTTAGTGAAGAGGGTGGTAACTAGATTGGTCAGAGTGTAATATATTATTATGCATGGTATTATATAATAGTGCAATCAGTCAGGTTGCTGTTCTTAGGTAATAGTATTTTGTTTTGTTTTATTATTTGTTTCATTTGTGTTTTATTATGATGTTATTTATTTATTTTTCTTTGAATGCACCTTGAGTTGTCATGAAAGTAATTTTGTTGTGTTATACAATGACAATAAAGTGAATTGAATTGGATTGAATTGAACTGAATTGAATGAGGAGATTAAAGATAGAATCAGAGGGGCTGCAGCCAACTGGCACACAGTGTCGGGGTAATCTATAATATAAAAATGCCAATGAAGATGAAAAGCAACTTGTACAAAACAATGGTGAGCCCAGTACTACTGTATGGTACAGAAACATGGGCAGTGAAGGCAGAGCAGTTGAGGTAGCTAGTGGTGATGGAGATGAAGTGTTTGAGATGGGTGCCAGGATGCACACTGTGGGACAGAAGAAGAAATGATATCAGAGCGAAAGCCAAAGTAGCACCAATTGCAGATATTGTCAAAGACAAAATATTATGGTGGTTCAGGCACATGCGCAGAAAGGCAAAACACAATCTGGTAAAGAAGATATGGGACAGACAGGAAGAAAATAAGAGGAAATAAGGGCATCCAGCAAAGAGATAGATTGTGTGAGAGAAGACCTGTGACAGTCAGGCATTACTGTCGAAGAAGGTAGGAGAGTGGCACTGAAGTGAGAGAGACAGCAGCAATTGATACGACACCGTGACCTCATGCTCAAAATGGGAAAAAGAGGTTGATAATTATGAAGTTGGATGTTAGCGACATCTCACATCAGGAGTGATTTTGTGCACTGGACATCTGATAATCTGTCTACAAATGGTATGACTGCTGGGTGCTGGACCAGAGCAAATAGTGTGTGTGTGTGTGTGTGTGTGTGTGTGTGTGTGTGTGTGTGTGTGTGTGTGTGTGTGTGTGTGTGTGTGTGTGTGTATGCGTGTGTGCCTGCAACTGTGCGTGTATACGTGTGTATATCTATGTATGGGTGTATGTGTATGTGTGTTCATGCATGTGTGTGTGTGTGTGTGTGTGTGTGTGTGTGTGTGTGTGTGTGTGTGTGTGTGTGTGTGTGTGTGTATGCATGCGCACGTGTGCGCGCGCGCGTGTGTGTGTGCATGCGCACGTGTGCGTGTGTGTGTGTGCGTGTGCGCGTGTGTGCGTGTGCGTGTGTGCGTGCGTGTGTTTATATGTTTGTAAGTGTGCATGTTCATGAGTGTGTGCATGTGTGAGTGTGCATGTTTCGGCGTTTCTCTCTCTGTTTGTATGTCTGTCAGTCTGTGTGTAGATCACGAAACACTTGGGTCCTTCTTGTATGAAAAGCAGCTGGGAATGGAAAACAGCCTCTCTACCAGTATTATAAATAGGCCCATAAAAGGTAGTCAAGCCATCATTCACCACATTTAAACTAAAATAATAATAGTCACTTACTGTGTCAGAATACACTGAAATGTTTACTCATGGTCATGCCCTAGGTAGAACTGGAACTATGATAATCTTTTCCATGGTGTCCATTAAAGAGCTCTAGCTAAATGTCTTTAAAAATAAAAGATGATTTATGGAGTTAAAATAAATATCTCACTGTCGCTCTTGGACAACAATGAAGTATTGTGCAGGCCTTAAACCATACTGCAGTAAAATCAAGTCAGGCCTCTTATAGTCACAACTATTGTCATCATTCCCTTTGAAAGCAGATATCAATGTGAAGCTCAAACAAGACTGCAACCTTTGCACTGTAAAAATCTTCAAAGGAACCCTAATGATAAAACTATCATAAATAATACAATCATTATGATAATACTGCCAGAAATAGTGGATCCCCTACTGGTTCTCAACAATCTGAAAGCTTTAGATTATTTAGTCAGTTACATATTTGTATAACCTAATAAGGGTCGCTTAAAGATATTTATGGCTGGGAATCTTAGTGTCCCTGTGATCACTTGCCTAGTATGTTCCTAAGTTCCTGTTGTAACTCCTAAGTAACAGAGTAGTTCCATGGTGTAAACCCAAGGGGAAAAACACAAAATGTAGTCTGCCCAGTCCTAAATGAGTGATTTACATCTCCTCAAATAAAAATTAAAAACAAAGTTTTTTGCATGGAGGCAAACTCCACGATACTACCCATGTAAAAGAACTTGCCATCCCAAACCCCCTTTTCTTAAGTATAACTTATTGCAGAAAGAAGAAGAAGAAAGATCTTAATTTGGCAGATTACTCTCACAAATGTGATTTATTTTTTATTTCTTTATTGTTTGTTGACCAGTTTAGTCCAAATAGGCTAGTGACCTCTTTTCAGGGAAGACTTAAGGTGGTATTTATACAACTATGATAGATTCGGCCAGGGCATCAGGAAACTTCCCCTATTCTTTTCGGGAGGTTCTGTGGGATCTTTTATATCTCCTTGAGTTACCACCATCTCAGGAAAATGGGGCCTCAGTTTAATGTCTCTTCCACACACAGGAATGCAGTACCTCCCTTCTGCTGCATTGCAATGTCATCACCTCATCTACCTGGTGTGGGAATCAAACCCACAGCCTTCTCTCATTTGTATTACTGTAATAGTAAACACAGTTGGGAAAATAAAAATTTAGGGAAAATAGGATTGGGGAGAGTGTGACTGACAAGAAAGAAGCTGACCACTAAAAGGAAAACTGATCAGATATGCATTTGTGATCAGTTGTCTTAACAAGTGTAGATAAAATGTTCACTTGAGAAAGGTGATCATTTTAAAATGAATACAGATGAAGCAAGTGAGTTAAATGCTTTGCCCTACACTCTTCTTATATGTATAAACAGACGATGAAACATCAACTGTCAATTAGTTTTTATTAAATACTTGCCAGGTGGTTGTGGAGAATCCCACCTCTCTGTCTTTATTATCATGTTTATCACTAAACATATTAATTGGACCTGGCAGTGAGATTATATCAGTTCTGATAGGTTCTGGGTGTAGAATAGGCATTGCTGTGGTTCTGTCAATAGAACGTTTTTAGAAGTGCATTCTGGAAGACAAGCTGAGCAGAACTATGGATTTGTGCATTCCTTTATTAGCAAAATCAAAGTCAGACAGATCCAAACTAGATAAAAAACAAAAAGGCTCATACAGTGTGTAGTACCCTTAAACTATAATAAAAGTTGGAAAACAAAATTATTTTAGTGAATGACAGACAACAACTATACACATTTCCATGTATATTAAAATACACACACACACACACACACACACACACACACACACACACACACACACACACACACACACATGGTTCCCCTTCAAAACATCTAAAACCCATAATATCTAAATTCATAACATCGAAACTATAACATCTAAAACCCAAAACATCTAAAATCCACAACATCGAATTTCATAACATCTAAAATGTGCATCATAACATCAAACACTACAAATCACATGAAAATAACACCCCCTCCACATATAACGACACCAAACTAACAAACACACTTTCTACTATGTTTTTGCAGGGGGGCAAGTCCCCCTGCACCCCCTACACCCCTGTAAATTAAATATACCAACTTCGAGATCGCACTACAGTGGGAAAAAGTTAATTTCCTAACCCCACTGTATCACAATCACCATAAAGAATGTACACATAATGTCTATATCACTTACCTGTATAGCCTAAAAAACATATACAGAGTGGCAAAATAAACACTATATAAATAGCATAAATTCCTACACTATATAAATAATAACTATAGAAATAAAAACTACAACATCTCATAGTGATATCACAAGATTAACAGATTAAACTATAACATTTACATGTTTGATGATACACTATTACATATTATACATTTTAGAAGTTATGAAATTCGATGTTATGGGTTTTAGATGTTATGGTCTCAGTGTTTTGATTTTAGATGTTATGGGATTTAGATGTTTTGAAGCTGCACTATATATATATATATATATATATATATATATATATATATATATATATATATATATATATATATATATATATATATATATATATATATACTTATATACACACATATATATGGATCTACTTTGTTCGAAAATACATTACATCGAACAAAGTAGATGCCCACTTCAGCGAAAGTGCATTTCAATGAAAGTGAACTTTTGCTGAAGCCTAGTCGCCAGATCGGCTGACTAATAAAAAAAAAACACAGAAAACATGTTTTGCAGTGGGGCAAGCCCCCTTACACCCTCCATGTGGGGGAGCTGTGCCACCTACACCCCCTACTTAAATATACCAACTTCGAGATCACACTACAGCAAGGAAAAGGGAATATTCTTATTCCACTCTGTATTGTGATCTCCATACTTTTTTCAAAGTTTTGGTACTTCGAACAGCTGGTGTCGACCAAGTGGGTCTCAAAGTACTGAAACTTCGTACAAACGAAGTAAACCCATACATATATATATATATATATATGTATATATATATATATATATATATATATATATATACACACACACACACACACACACACACACACACACACACACACACACACACACACACACACACAAAACATATTAGTTATCCAAATATACATATATTTATATAATTATCTATCTATGTCTAGCAATCTTTTACAACATACTTAGTTCAGAAAAAAAAAGAAACAGTATAGCCATTACATTAAAACTGTAGACTTTGAACGTGTGTTAACAGATGGTAAAACATCAAAGCATCAGTCCTCTAACATACATTTCAGCTGCATATTTTCTAATACCTTTACAACAAATAAAACTTAACTAAGAGCTAGATCTTATAATTAAAGTATTCAATTAAAATGAATTCCACAGTTCTGATTACAATATTACTGTTTGGTATCGTAATCTGTACAGTTAATCTTTCATGTTATTCGTATACTTATGCAGAACTGTCATACAGCTAGCCAAATGACATATGAGCTGTTTTATGTCATTGCTTGCAGTTTATTAGCATTCACGTAGGATTGTAAAGTGAAATAAAACACAAACCATGTTATAGTAATAGCCAGCAGATATTCCCAGGGGCTATGCTACCATTCAAATTATCTGTCCGTTTATCCTGTGGGAATTTACTGAATTATCAACATGACCCTTGGTCACATCTTATTTCTTAATTAATTGATCATTATTTTTGATGCATTATTTTCACTTTATATAACTGAATCATTGTTTATAGTTTCTATTTTCTAATCTAACTTATTTGTTGGCAGTAAAACTGGTTCATCCTGTTTTTATTTATTTTTTTAACATGTTCTTGCATTCTGCTAGGCTTGATGGATACAGATGATAGCATGAAGTTCAAACAGCCAACCAATGGCTTTTGTTTTTTGTGCGTAGCACATTAGCAAAACAATAGTTTGGCAATAGGAATGCCAGATGTTTGAATCCCTGCATTCCATGGCAACTGTCAACCACCTAAAATGTGGAAATACAGAAAGAATAAAATGCAATAAATAAAGAGAATAAAATGAATACTAGTTAATTAAAAAACAAGGAATTTTCTACATACCTAGACCACCTATAATGTTCCAATATATGTCTAAAATATCAAAAAAACACCCATTGGCATTATTTAATGTGTTCAGGTAAAAGCTATAGGTTGCTTATCACAATCTTAGGAAGCAACTTGCCAGGTTTTAAATGTGTCCACTTCCAGCAGGAAACAGTAGTACTGTGTTCATCTGCAAAGTAACTAAGCATTTTCCTTACAAAAACATTTTGTTCTGCTATACTTTTACAGACATATAATCTTTATTATAAATATTATATTTAGTTATGGAATGTAATCTTCATGGAAGCTGTATGCTGGGGTAGGACTTGGAGCTTGAAAAGTACCAAATATATTTAGATGATCTCACCTCCACAGGCAGCATTATTTTTGAAACGACACTTCCTGGGTGGGGGGGGGGGGGGTATTTCTGTGATGCTGCATTTACCCTGCAGGAGATGCCCCAAGCAGGTGTGAGGATACTTACAAGTCACTGACTGAATGTTATATAGTTGAAGTTTCTGCTAGAAGATGTGACCATAATATAGTCGACTACAGATTGCAGAAAGCAAAACTCTCTAACAAATATTCAGTGTTCAGCCATTTTAGAGATTATAAGTGCAGCATGTGATAAAGTATCACCTACGACCGACATAGTGTTACCGGGAGACCTCCACACTCACATGGGAAATGATGGAAAGACCCGGAAGGGAGTGATTGTGAGGACCATCCTGCCTGATCTGAACCTTAACTCCTGAATTGTTTTTGCACTTGTACGTTTGTCATGGACTAACCACAAACACCCATATTCAAACACAGTGATGCTCACAAGTGCATGTCGTATCAAACACCTTTGAGCCATAGGTTGGTCAGTGACTTTCTAGTCCTGTCATCAGAACTGAAGCCATATATATTCTGGATACTCAGATCAAGAGGGATGATGACCCATGACCCAGTTGCTGTTGCTTGGAGGTGATGTCATTCAGACAGGAGGAATAGTGGCTGGACTGATCTGGTAAAGTCCAAAGTGTAGTGAGGGTGCCCTGGGAATACCTAGCTAATGTTCCTGTGTAGGATGAGGTCAGCTCCCACCTCCACCAAGAGCATGTTCTATACCCAGAGATGTCAAGGAACCTGAGTATGTCAATGTACCTGGGTAAGGGTACCTGGGGAAGGGTGCATGAGGATGTCAGGGAACCTGAGAACATCAAGGTACTTGGGGAAGTTTGGGTACCTGAGAACATCAGGGTAGCTGGGGAAGGGTAAATAGGGAAGTCAGTGTACCTGGGAATGTCAGGGTACCCGAGGAGTTCAGAGTACCTGGGGAAGTCAGGGTACCTGGGAAGGTCAGGAATGTGGATTCTAAATGGAAACTGTTCACAAGCTCAGTAGTTCAAGTGATGGCAAAGAGATTCAGCCGAAAAGCATGTGATGCTTTTCAAGATGTTTCACCCTAGGACCTACTTGAGGATGCTAGCAATGACAGAAGCCCTCAAGATAAAGAAAAAGTATTTGCTTATAGTGCTTGTAGGTGGAAGGTGTCCAGATTTAATGAGCAGGTAATGGAATTGCTGTACAGCTACAGAAAAAGCCTGGGTTTGGTAGGAGTTTGGTGAAATCATGGAGGATGACTTTTAGATAGCCACAAAGAAGTTCTGACAAATAATATAGTAACTCATGTTTATGATTATTGTAGTGTCTAATATCTAAGCACTTTACATAACAATCACTGGATCAAACAAATAGCATTACAGCTATAAAAGCTGATTAATCAGTTAATCAAACTACATATAGATACAGATTAGATATAGATATAGATATAGATATAGATATAGATATAGATATAGATATAGATTAGATATAGATATAGATATAGATTAGATATAGATATAGATATAGATATAGATATAGATATAGATTAGAAATAGATATAGATATAGATATAGATATAGATATATGTACATATGTCTGACAATTCATCAAACACCAACAGCAACTGATTGAGCATAATGTATCAATCAGCAGCTGATCATCAAAAACAAAATGGAGGGGCAAGACCCTCTCCACCCCCACCCCCTCCTAATTAGATCACACAGTCTAAATTCTATGTAGGATGACAAGCCCCATGGACCCCCCCCCCCACACCTCTGCTAATTACTATATATATTCTAACTTTGAGATCAGACAATCTAATTCTATGTAGGAGGGACAAGCCTCCCTGCACCCCCACACCCTGCTAATAATATATACTAATGTTGAGGTCACACAATCTAATTCTATGTAGGAGGGACATGCCCCTGCACCCCCAACACCCTGCTAATTATACATACTAACTAAGAGATCACATAGTCTAATTCTGTGTAGGAGGACAGGTTCCCTGCACCTTCACTCCCCCTACTAATTCTATATACTAACTCCAAGATCACACACTCTAATTCTATGTAGTAGGGCAAGCCCCCCGGACCCCCACACCCCCTACTAAGTATATGTATTAACTCTGAGATCACACAATCTAATTCTATGTAGGAGGGACAAAGCCCCTGCATCCCCACACCCCTGCTAATTACATATTCTAATCCTAACTCTGAGATCACACAATCTAATTCTGTGTAGGAGGGACAGGCCCCCCTGCACTCCCAATGCCCTGTTAATTATATATACTAATTCCGAGATCACATAATCTAATTCTGTGTAGGAGAGACAAGCTTCCTGCACCCCGTCACCCTGCTAATTATATATATCAACTCCAAGATCACACCGCAGTGGGGAAAAGGCAAATTCCCTGATCCCCTAATGTAAAACAGTCTCATACAGAACAACTGCCAGCATAATCAATTAACTGATTTCTGATCAGCTGTGCCAGCAGTTTTCCAGCTTCAGCAAGTTGTCACTTGACAGTTTGTCAGTAACTCATATGAGCGTCTGCTGTAAACTGTGATGACAGCTGACAGCTGGAAATCAGATGTGATAAATTATTTAATAATGTCCATTCTGAGTCATTTCTGGAATTATAGGGATTTATTTTCATATATTTACTAAATCAACAAAGTAAAATAGTTCACCCAGACAGCAACCTCGTATCTCTGGCTGGGTGGTGTAAGTTTTATTTACTTACGTATTTATGTTTGTTTGTTTATTTCTTAACCAGGGTAGTAGATTGTTCTATACCATATCCATTTCAGCAACGGAGCAGGAGTTACAACAGAATACAAATTGAAGGGATTAGGATAAAGGCATGATGCATACATCAAGAATATACAAAATGCAGTCATCAATAGAAATGATCAGCTTTCAGTAAAAATAATGAAATTAAATACTGACAAATGGGAGGGAAACGTATGTAGGCTAGCGAGTTGGGATAGCACACTGTCGGCTAGGTTGGGTTAAGATTAGAGGTAATGCTATGCCAACAAGTTGACTTTACAGTCGTTAACTTTAGTTATGTTCTTAAGCTAGAGACGTTGTGTTCAAGGTGGTTAGTAATTATAGTTAGGTCAGTTTATATAAAGAAGGGCTGCCTGAAGTAAATGCAAGTTGCTCTTCTTGCAAGTATTTTTATTAATTTTTTCCTTAATTTTCTTTAATCAGCTAAGTTACAAAGTTATTCTGGGAAGGAATTCCACAGTTTCGGTGCTAATGCATGATCAGATGATTCTAGGGACTTTGTTGGCTTTATTACTGTGGTAACACTGGTAGCTGGTCTGTAAACCATAGATTCATAGGTAGGTACTAGGCTATTGACCCTGGGGCCTATACAAGCCCAGCCAAAAAGGTACCCTGGCTTTCGCCACCCAAGAAAATTATTTTCCTGTGCCCCTGTCGAGCAGAGCCACAGAAGTGATCCCCGGGGTGAATTTCCTATTTCCCATCCAATCATCAAGATTTTTCTTGAAGAGTGCTAATGAGGAGCTTTGTTTGATATAGATAAGTAGTTTACCAGTAGGTAACCAGTGTTAAAATGAGCATTCTCTATGGCAAGTCTGTGACTACGGGGAAGAGGAGAGTTAGTATATAAGGTTTTATTTACTAGGAATATAAGCAGAATGTTTGCAGACTCTTTTAAACCAGAGATTGATATAGTGAGGTTAATTTTTTGGGTGACAGCAGAATAAATCTGTAGATTTAATTACAGAAAGCCTGGAGGTCCTTACAGTTTTTCATGCAGGCATTGGCTAACAGTGATTATGTATATTCGGAATGGCAGTAAAGTATGTTTCTGCTGACACCTTTTCTCCCTTCAAGGAAGACAAAGAAGGTTAATGAACTGTTTCCAGTGACCCAGCAATCCAAGGTTTGATTTTCCTGGCCTCCATTGCCTGACTGTGTAACTCTAAGCAAGTCACTTAACCAGACAACACTCCTGGGCTGAGTCTGGAAAAGGTCTATGGACATCAGTGATGTACCCTGGCAAACAAATACAAATAAATAAACAAAGTGTGATAGTGATATGTGGCAACATGTTTAGGCTAGGATTTAGGCTAAATTTCATATATTTTGAGATAAAACATTCATTCTATGAATTGATTACTGTGTAACAGTGGGTTAGAAAGACAGGTGTTAAAACAGGTATAGCTAGATCCTTTCCTTAATTTCAAAACACACACACAAAAGAATGTTAACAAGGTAATGAGGCAGCTTAAACCCTGTCAAAGGCTCACTTCTGAGTCATATAATAGCTCTGTTACACGGAACCATACCTCTCAACCTCTTAGTGCAAAATATCTGGACAAAGCTTGACAGAATGGAGAGACAAAGGCCCAAAAATAAGGACAGATTTTAAATACTGCTCTTATAAATTTTAGTAAGCTGCTACAATAACAGGATTTGTTTTAGCATGCACTTTTCTGATGAGTACGAAGTCTGAAACACAAATGTACATCATTATTTAGTTTTTTCAGTCCTCAGATCATCCCAGTAATTTCCCAGAAAATCATAAATTTTATGATGAACAGACCAAAAATATGAGGCAAAAATCTGGACAGTTGAGATGTATGCGACAGAACCAGTCACCAAAAGTTATAGATGGGCAAAACCCATATTTGAATGCTTAATATATGCTATAGGCTAAATGTCATATTAGTTAGCAATATATGTTGTTATAAGCATCTGCATCTTCAAAATGTATACCTTCCTTGTGTCTTAAGTATCTTTTCAATCTGCATGAACAAAAGTACCTTATTGTGATGGTCAGTTGACTGTATACCTCTCAACTATCCAAATTTTCTCAGAATGTCAGATTTTTGCTTCAGATTTTGGTCTGCTCCTCATAAAAGTTATGTTTTTTTTTCTGACAAATCACTGAGAACCAAAGTTACTAAATAATGCCATTCGTTTGAGTTTGGATTTTGTTTCCTTCAGAAAATGCATGCTAACACAAATCTAGTTATTCTAGCAACTTTCTAAGTTTATAAGAGCACTATTTGAAAATCTGTTTTGGGCCTTTGCTCCCCTCCCCCATGATTATAGGCTTTGACCAGAATTATTCTGCTAAGAGGTTTAGAGGTGTAGTTGATTGTTAGATTCTAAGATGAACTTCTGTTTGCAATTTTGTGCCTTTTGCCAATGTTGTGGCTGGAAAGGGTTTTCAAACAACCCATTCAGTTAAAAAAATAAAGTAAACAAAGCTATGGTTTATACTTTTATTATACAACAGTGTGAGGAAAACCACTGAACTATAACATCTTGATTAGCTAAAACCATCTTTTCTCCATGAGTGAAATTCAACTGACTTATGGATAAAAGATTGGTAACCTGATCACTAAATCACTGCTGCTGCTAAGGAAAATTCAACACATGGCATCCATTTTCTTTTGCTTGCTAAGCACCAGGAAAAAAAAACAAACTCAGGTATCATTTAACTTACACCTTGGGGACATACCTCACCCTGTATTCTGCATAACACCACCTGTTACATTCACAAATGCATTCATGTCATCAAACTGTAAGTTGGAAGCTTATGATCTGAACACACATAAAGAGTTAAGAGATCAGACAGTGCTTTGTTTAAACTGCTGCATAATAAAACAACGGAAGCTGCAATAAAACATAAATTCTATCAAAATCAACAGTGTTGGCTTCAACAGCCTCAACCTGCAGTTAACTTTTAAAAAAATATATTACTTCAGCTAATGGCCCAGTTCAGAAGCTATTACCAAAAGCTTACCTACACGTCATGTAAGTCTATGAGCACAACAGAGAACTTTGCCAGGAACTGAAGGGATTGTAATATATTAAAATTACTTAAAGTGGACCCGAGGACCGCGGTGGTGGTGCTGCGGTAGTGTTGTCTCCTCACAGTAAGACGCTGTCCGGTTCGATTCTCAGCTAGAGCGTCTTCTGCGTGGAGACAAGCATGAATGGGCGTACCTTCGTTGAAGGTTTTGCGTCATGGCTGGTAACTCGGCATGTAAAAATCAACTACCAATCATTAGCGGACCGGAGTTCCGCTGTGGCGACCCCTAACCGGGAAAAGCCGAAAGACACAAACAAACTTAAACTGGACCCGAGATTACTCTGGAGAGCAAATTCAGAAAAAAAACTTTACAGCTTAGCTAGCCAGGAATACCAAATGCATTCCTGTCTGTAATTTGCATACTCCCCACAATGTGAGTGTCTGTGTGTGTGTGTGTGTGTGTGTGTGTGTGTGTGTGTGTGTGTGTGTGTGTGTGTGTGTGTGTGTGTGTGTATATAGCCAGCCTTAGGCCTAGGCTAACTAGGTGGCTGCCTAGGGCACTGCTCTAGCAGGGGTACTTTTCCAGTATTTATTTGGTGTAGGTAGACCAGGATGGGGGCACCAGGTGGTGTGGGGGGGGGAGCCGTGGAGCCCTTTTGCCTAGGGCACCAGTTGACCTAAGGCCATTCCTGTGTGTGTGTGTGTGTGTGTGTGTGTGTGTGTGTTGGGGGGGTGTGGGTGTGTTTGTGCATATGAGTGTGCATATGTGTGTATTGTGTTTGCATATGTATATATAAGTACGTGTCTATAAAACTCACACACACACGTTCATACACATACACACATGCGCGCGTGCACACACACACACACGCACACACACTCACCCTCACTACCTGTATACACATGTGCATTGTGTGTTTTTGTGAGTGCTGCATTTTGTTTGTCCATTCTGTGGTGCTTGAGCATGCACACGTGTTTTTGTGTGAGTGCAGACACATCTGCCATACAAACACACACACACACACACACACACACACACACACACACACACACACACACACACACACACACACACACACACACACACACACACACACACACACACACACACACACACACACACACTCTCTGGGGTCATGCAAATTACACTGTGCACTGAGAGATGCATTTTGTTTGTCCATTCTGTGAGCATTTCAGCGCGTGTGTGTGTGTGTGTGTGTGTGTGTGTGTGTGTGTGTGTGTGTGTGTTGGGGATGTGATTATGTGCATCAGTCTTGCAAAAAATAAGAAATACCACGTTGGTCCACTAACAGAAACTCAAACCAACAAGTGATGCAGTACCTCTTATTGAGCTAAAATAGGTCTTGTAATTACCTGACCTTTCAGACCAACAGGTGCCCTTCATCAGAAGCTGATAAGTTACTGGTGGTAGATACAGAGCTAAAATACTCATTTCTGCATAGAAAGGGAAGAACATGATTTCTTTTTATTGGCTAAAAAAGACACTTAAAATGACATTGGAGAAAGCAAGTGTGCAACTCGGATGCTTAGTATGACAGCTACACCACAGAGACAGATACTGTGCATGCCTGTGTGTATTTGTGAGTGCGTATGTGAAAGCCTGGAACTTGAGAAGAGTAGGTTATTGCCTGACCTAAAACTAAAACATTCTCCCTGCATATTCCATTAGTTGGTCACATCTCTCAGCTGTCTAGATTTTCACAGAATGTCCAGATTTTTGCCTCATATTTTTGTTCTGTTCCTCATACAATTTGCGGTTTTCTGTCAAATCACTGAGGCCTGAAGTCATTAAATAATGACATACTTTGAGTTTCAAACTTCATATCCTTCAGAAAATGCATGTTAACACAAAGCCTGTTATTCTAAATTTATAAGAGCAATATTTAAAGTTTCTCCCTGTTTTTGGACCTCTGTCCCCCATTATTTCGGCTTTGTCCAGATTTCCTGTACTAGGAGATTGAGAGGTATGGAGTTAGTCTTCATTCAGCTATGATAATAACAGCTCAACAGAGTGCTCTGACTCAATGAGAAAATAAATCACAATAAAAGAAATGTGTAAAGATAGACTAGATAAATCCAAAGAAGGAAAGGAAGAAGTTATAACTCATAATTTGTTAGTCTGTCTAAACAAGCAATCCTTGTTAGGACAAAACAAATGTAGGCAAACAATTTATAAATGATGATGTGGGATACGTCTGCTATTTTGGGTTGAATATGTAGAGAATAGTTTCAAGCAGTTCTATATAGATTGTGGTACAGTGGGGATTGGGGAATTTACCCTTTTCCTCACTGTAGTGCGATCTCAGAACTGGTATATATAATTTGGAGGGGCTGGAGATGCAGGAGGGCTTATCCCCTGCAAAAACATAGTTTGTTTTTTTATTTTGAGTTTCTAAAAACACAATCATATGGTCTCAACCAAAGTCATATAAACCCAAAGAGTAGCTTAGAATCCCATTCCTGTCAGCAGTGACTGAGGCACGCACCCAGAACTTGGCGATTTATTTGGGGAAGCACTTGATAATTCTTACAAGATAAAGTGCACAGACTGGAAACCCAGGGTGTTAACCAATGCTCATCACACTAAGGACTGCAGGGCCATCCCATGGAAGGGTAAGAGCTTAGCAGCTTGAGTACAATGCTCTGAGAACTGGGGTAAGTGTACATGCCAGGACAGGGGTGAAAACACAGTAGCCTGTACATGCTTGGATGGGATAGTGTTATTGATAGGGAACCTGGAAATGGTAGGACAAGGGTGTAGAACATAGCAGCCTATGTTCCTTACATGTCAACAAAGTGGGTACAATGCAAGAAAAGTATGGGCACCTGCAAGGACAAACTGTGTGCCTTACAGAGCTAAGCAGCATGGCTGCCCCAAGAAAAGGGGAAGTTAACGATGAGTGCCCAGCATTTACTTATGTATTTGTTTGTTTATTTATTTATTGGTTTCTAGGGTACAGAATTAATCCAATGAGAAAATTATCATGCCTTCCCAGTGAGTAAAAAGTATTTAGAACCAGGGCAACAATAAAGGCAGTGTGGTCTATACAATGATACCATGAAGAGAAAAAATATTCAACACTGGCACTTTTGAAAGGAGAAGATTTTACAAACCATGCAAACAGTAATAAGGGCATTTGGGTCTATGGTTAACCATCAAATAATATTTCCATCGAATGATTAAACATCAGACCCTAACCATCGAATGTTCATTCAGCGAACATTCATTTTTTTCACCAGGGAAAGTAACAAGTTAGCCAACACCTCCCCATCTCACAAAATGCAGCATTTCAAACCTACTCCCCAACTACATATACCAACTCTGAGACCGCACTACAGTGGGGAAAAGGGCAGGCAGGGAAGTGTTGGCCAACTAGTTACTTTCCTGTTCACTGAAATGAACATTCTACGGTTAGGGTTCAATGTTCAGCCTTTCAACAGAAATGCTATTCGACAGTTAATCATAGACCCAGGGCATTTTAGCAAGTTTCACAAAGGGTGTTCACACACTATAATTATAGTATCAACGTTAGTATGTTTGTTGTCAGGGTGATGCTATTCTATACTTATATGAAGAACAAACTAGAATAGTGCAGTATAAAGAGGGGACCATAAGCACAGCTTCTGACAAACTACATTTACAATAAGTCAGTTTTATAAGAAGAAAAAAAAAGGAACACCTGGCAGGGGGTGCAACTGAAAGAAGGTGTACCACAGGTCAACTGTGTGCAATATCATTTCGTGCATTTATTAAATAAATGAAAAATTGTGGCTGACATTTTAGAAAGCAGTGGTTAGTAATATTTAAGATCTGGAAGCAGATATAGTTTGCATCTTTTAAAACAGATTTTAAATTCTGATCTAAACTAAGTGTCTGAATTCTTTAGAGTGAGGAGAAGAGAGATTCCAAAAGTTTTAAGGGAAGGAAAGAGGACTTATGTTCTGTGACATGTAGCTTTGTCTGTGCTATTTCGTTTGAAGATCCTTGGGGGAGGGTGATCTAAACTGATAGTTTGAGGAACTGGGTATAAGGCAGCCAGTTAAGAAGGGATAGCACTCCTGTTTTAACAGTCTCATAACACGGGAACATAAAAATAGCATGATCCTCCCTGAGGATGTGTGACAGTGTAGGTGTTAGGATGGGGTCTATCTTACAACCACAAAAGCTCAGATCAGCGAACAGCATTTTACATCGAAAATGCCGTTCAATGAACTGTTATAGTGAGATCGCGGTACAGTGAAGATTGGAAAACTTGCCCTTTCCTCACTGTAGCGCGATCTTGGAGTTGGTATATATAATTAGTGGGGGGGTGAGTTCAATGAACAGCATTTTCGATGTAAAAGCCGTTCGCTGAACTTTTTCATGGTTGTAATATAGACCCATTAGGATGACAATACACATCACAGCTGCAGTTCATGGTGTAAGCACCCGATGTTCCCTGTAGATATATAACTGTGGATCTTAGGACAACAACACACCTCACAGCTTGGGCTCACAGTGTAAACACCCTGTGGTCCCTACAGATATATAACTGTGGATGTTAGAACAGCAGCACACATCACATCTTGGGCTCACAGTGTAAGCACCCTGTGGTCCCTACAGATATATAACTGTGGATGTTAGAACAGCAGCACACATCACATCTTGGGCTCACAGTGTAAGCACCCTGTGGTCCCTACAGATATATAACTGTGGATGTTAGAACAGCAGCACACATCACATCTTGGGCTCACAGTGTAAACACCCTGTGGTCCCTACAGATATATAACTGTGGATGTTAGAACAGCAGCACACGTCACATCTTGGGCTCACAGTGTAAACACCCTGTGGTCCCTACAGATATATAACTGTGGATGTTAGAACAGCAGCACACGTCACATGTTGGGCTCACAGTGTAAACACCCTGTGGTCCCTACAGATATATAACTGTGGATGTTAGAACAGCAGCACACATCACATGTTGGGCTCACAGTGTAAACACCCTGTGGTCCCTACAGATATATAACTGTGGATGTTAGAACAGCAGCACACATCACATCTTGGGCTCACAGTGTAAGCACCCTGTGGTCCCTACAGATATATAACTGTGGATGTTAGAACAGCAGCACACATCACATCTTGGGCTCACAGTGTAAGCACCCTGTGGTCCCTACAGATATATAACTGTGGATGTTAGAACAGCAGCACACATCACATCTTGGGCTCACAGTGTAAGCACCCTGTGGTCCCTACAGATATATAACTGTGGATGTTAGAACAGCAGCACACATCACATCTTGGGCTCACAGTGTAAGCACCCTGTGGTCCCTACAGATATATAACTGTGGATGTTAGAACAGCAGCACACATCACATCTTGGGCTCACAGTGTAAGCACCCTGTGGTCCCTACAGATATATAACTGTGGATGTTAGAACAGCAGCACACATCACATCTTGGGCTCACAGTGTAAGCACCCTGTGGTCCCTACAGATATATATAACTGTGGATGTTAGAACAGCAGCACACATCACATCTTGGGCTCACAGTGTAAGCACCCTGTGGTCCCTACAGATATATAACTGTGGATGTTAGAACAGCAGCACACATCACATCTTGGGCTCACAGTGTAAGCACCCTGTGGTCCCTACAGATATATAACTGTGGATGTTAGAACAGCAGCACACATCACATCTTGGGCTCACAGTGTAAGCACCCTGTGGTCCCTACAGATATATAACTGTGGATGTTAGAACAGCAGCACACATCACATCTTGGGCTCACAGTGTAAGCACCCTGTGGTCCCTACAGATATATAACTGTGGATGTTAGAACAGCAGCACACATCACATCTTGGGCTCACAGTGTAAGCACCCTGTGGTCCCTACAGATATATAACTGTGGATGTTAGAACAGCAGCACACATCACATCTTGGGCTCACAGTGTAAGCACCCTGTGGTCCCTACAGATATATAACTGTGGATGTTAGAACAGCAGCACACATCACATCTTGGGCTCACAGTGTAAGCACCCTGTGGTCCCTACAGATATATAACTGTGGATGTTAGAACAGCAGCACACATCACATCTTGGGCTCACAGTGTAAGCACCCTGTGGTCCCTACAGATATATAACTGTGGATGTTAGAACAGCAGCACACATCACATCTTGGGCTCACAGTGTAAGCACCCTGTGGTCCCTACAGATATATAACTGTGGATGTTAGAACAGCAGCACACATCACATCTTGGGCTCACAGTGTAAGCACCCTGTGGTCCCTACAGATATATAACTGTGGATGTTAGAACAGCAGTACACATCACATCTTGGGCTCACAGTGTAAGCACCTTGTGGTCCCTACAGATATATAACTGTGGATGTTAGAACAGCAGCACACATCACATCTTGGGCTCACAGTGTAAACACCCTGTGGTCCCTACAGATATATAACTGTGGATGTTAGAACAGCAGCACACATCACATCTTGGGCTCACAGTGTAAACACCCTGTGGTCCCTACAGATATATAACTGTGGATGTTAGAACAGCAGCACACATCACATCTTGGGCTCACAGTGTAAGCACCCTGTGGTCCCTACAGATATATAACTGTGGATGTTAGAACAGCAGCACACATCACATCTTGGGCTCACAGTGTAAGCACCCTGTGGTCCCTACAGATATATAACTGTGGATGTTAGAACAGCAGCACACATCACATCTTGGGCTCACAGTGTAAGCACCCTGTGGTCCCTACAGATATATAACTGTGGATGTTAGAACAGCAGCACACATCACATCTTGGGCTCACAGTGTAAGCACCCTGTGGTCCCTACAGATATATAACTGTGGATGTTAGAACAGCAGCACACATCACATCTTGGGCTCACAGTGTAAGCACCCTGTGGTCCCTACAGATATATAACTGTGGATGTTAGAACAGCAGCACACATCACATCTTGGGCTCACAGTGTAAGCACCCTGTGGTCCCTACAGATATATAACTGTGGATGTTAGAACAGCAGCACACATCACATCTTGGGCTCACAGTGTAAACCCTGTGGTCCCTACAGATATATAACTGTGGATGTTAGAACAGCAGCACACATCACATCTTGGGCTCACAGTGTAAGCACCCTGTGGTCCCTACAGATATATAACTGTGGATGTTAGAACAGCAGCACACATCACATCTTGGGCTCACAGTGTAAACACCCTGTGGTCCCTACAGATATATAACTGTGGATGTTAGAACAGCAGCACACATCACATCTTGGGCTCACAGTGTAAGCACCCTGTGGTCCCTACAGATATATAACTGTGGATGTTAGAACAGCAGCACACATCACATCTTGGGCTCACAGTGTAAGCACCCTGTGGTCCCTACAGATATATAACTGTGGATGTTAGAACAGCAGCACACATCACATCTTGGGCTCACAGTGTAAGCACCCTGTGGTCCCTACAGATATATAACTGTGGATGTTAGAACAGCAGCACACATCACATCTTGGGCTCACAGTGTAAGCACCCTGTGGTCCCTACAGATATATAACTGTGGATGTTAGAACAGCAGCACACATCACATCTTGGGCTCACAGTGTAAGCACCCTGTGGTCCCTACAGATATATAACTGTGGATGTTAGAACAGCAGCACACATCACATCTTGGGCTCACAGTGTAAGCACCCTGTGGTCCCTACAGATATATAACTGTGGATGTTAGAACAGCAGCACACATCACATCTTGGGCTCACAGTGTAAGCACCCTGTGGTCCCTACAGATATATAACTGTGGATGTTAGAACAGCAGCACACATCACATCTTGGGCTCACAGTGTAAGCACCCTGTGGTCCCTACAGATATATAACTGTGGATGTTAGAACAGCAGCACACATCACATCTTGGGCTCACAGTGTAAGCACCCTGTGGTCCCTACAGATATATAACTGTGGATGTTAGAACAGCAGCACACATCACATCTTGGGCTCACAGTGTAAACACCCTGTGGTCCCTACAGATATATAACTGTGGATGTTAGAACAGCAGCACACATCACATCTTGGGCTCACAGTGTAAGCACCCTGTGGTCCCTACAGATATATAACTGTGGATGTTAGAACAGCAGCACACATCACATCTTGGGCTCACAGTGTAAGCACCCTGTGGTCCCTACAGATATATAACTGTGGATGTTAGAACAGCAGCACACATCACATCTTGGGCTCACAGTGTAAGCACCCTGTGGTCCCTACAGATATATAACTGTGGATGTTAGAACAGCAGCACACATCACATCTTGGGCTCACAGTGTAAGCACCCTGTGGTCCCTACAGATATATAACTGTGGATGTTAGAACAGCAGCACACATCACATCTTGGGCTCACAGTGTAAGCACCCTGTGGTCCCTACAGATATATAACTGTGGATGTTAGAACAGCAGCACACATCACATCTTGGGCTCACAGTGTAAGCACCCTGTGGTCCCTACAGATATATAACTGTGGATGTTAGAACAGCAGCACACATCACATCTTGGGCTCACAGTGTAAGCACCCTGTGGTCCCTACAGATATATAACTGTGGATGTTAGAACAGCAGCACACATCACATCTTGGGCTCACAGTGTAAGCACCCTGTGGTCCCTACAGATATATAACTGTGGATGTTAGAACAGCAGCACACATCACATCTTGGGCTCACAGTGTAAGCACCCTGTGGTCCCTACAGATATATAACTGTGGATGTTAGAACAGCAGCACACATCACATCTTGGGCTCACAGTGTAAGCACCCTGTGGTCCCTACAGATATATAACTGTGGATGTTAGAACAGCAGCACACATCACATCTTGGGCTCACAGTGTAAGCACCCTGTGGTCCCTACAGATATATAACTGTGGATGTTAGAACAGCAGCACACATCACATCTTGGGCTCACAGTGTAAGCACCCTGTGGTCCCTACAGATATATAACTGTGGATGTTAGAACAGCAGCACACATCACATCTTGGGCTCACAGTGTAAGCACCCTGTGGTCCCTACAGATATATAACTGTGGATGTTAGAACAGCAGCACACATCACATCTTGGGCTCACAGTGTAAGCACCCTGTGGTCCCTACAGATATATAACTGTGGATGTTAGAACAGCAGCACACATCACATCTTGGGCTCACAGTGTAAGCACCCTGTGGTCCCTACAGATATATAACTGTGGATGTTAGAACAGCAGCACACATCACATCTTGGGCTCACAGTGTAAACACCCTGTGGTCCCTACAGATATATAACTGTGGATGTTAGAACAGCAGCACATCACATCTTGGGCTCACAGTGTAAGCACCCTGTGGTCCCTACAGATATATAACTGTGGATGTTAGAACAGCAGCACACATCACATCTTGGGCTCACAGTGTAAGCACCCTGTGGTCCCTACAGATATATAACTGTGGATGTTAGAACAGCAGCACACATCACATCTTGGGCTCACAGTGTAAGCACCCTGTGGTCCCTACAGATATATAACTGTGGATGTTAGAACAGCAGCACACATCACATCTTGGGCTCACAGTGTAAGCACCCTGTGGTCCCTACAGATATATAACTGTGGATGTTAGAACAGCAGCACACATCACATCTTGGGCTCACAGTGTAAGCACCCT
>NC_056744.1:1793887429-1793922429 GCF_019279795.1 Protopterus annectens
TTAAAAAATGCTTTTCTCTCAGCTGACATGTTTTATTCATGCTGATAGTAAACATATACAATATTTGCTTTCACAGTCCTGTACAAATTGATTTTGTTATATACATAGATAGATAAATAGATAGATAGATGATAGATAGACAGATAGATAGATAGATAGATAGATAGATAGATAGATAGATAGATAGACAGACAGATTTCATGAGTTGGGAGGGTGGCCTATTGGTTAAGTTGTCTCCCTTACAAACACAAGATGCAGGGTTTGAGTCTCACAAGGGATAATTGGCTAGGCTTAAAATGGCTCACAAGGGCAGTTAGCTTAGTACTAACCTAGGAACCTAAAAAAAGGAGAGTTATGAGTAAGAAATGATTATAGGTTTCAGAACCTGATGTTGAGAAATTCATTTCAAGAACAAAGCTCATGAGGTGAATTTCTTGACATCCATTTTGAAAACATGCAACAACTGGTTGTGAGTTGTGATCAGAGACCTAAGCATAACCTTTCACAATACATGAGAAGCTTTAGTTGCCTCCCACCAAAAAAAACAAAAAAAAAAAAAAAAGGTGTATGACACAGCAAGGAGTGTAACAGCTTTTAAAGCTGTTTGTTTAATAGCACTGCACTCTTTACTTCTAGCTGCCATTTGTGTAGCAGAGTGAAGTATGTTACTTTAAAAAAATGTCACTTGTTTCCTAATGCAGTTCATTGGTGGCTTCATTATTCCAATTATCCCTTGTGAGACTCAAATCCTGCACCTTGTGTTTGTAAGGCAGACACCTTAACCAATAGGCCACCCTCCCAACTCATGAAATTCATGTGTAGCAGCACAAAGATGGCTTTCTTTTATAATAGTGGGGCTCACACATAAGACCCTGGCTGTAAGACGTCGTTATCTCTCATTTTTGGAGAATAATCAGACGGCTTTATTAATTATAAATGGTTTTGGCGCTTGGCTGCTTGCTGTATATTGTGTTGCTCTCCCTACAGGCTGGAAGAAGTTATGGCATTCATGAATACAAGAGGTCAGACTTTTAATAATGTGCATCCCTGGCATTGCTGCTGAGGTGGCCATGCAATGATCTTAGCATGGAGTATACTGCTTACTGTCATCAGCAATAGTTTCCCAGAATCCCTGCACCCCACACCCCTTCACAGACACACACACACACACACACACACACACACACACACACACACACACACACACACACACACACACACACACACACATGCATGCATATACACACACACACACACACACACATACACACACATGCATGCATACACACACACATGCATGCATACACACACACACACACACACACACACACACACACACACACACACACACACACACACAGGCTTTTGGTCTATTAGGTCCCTGTTATTATCAGAATATGCCCCCTGGACATCCCTTACTAACTGTAGTCAGGGAGAGATATGAATAGGCAAGCCACTTGCCCCAGCTGGCCCATTGATGCTGGGGCTGCTAACATCACTGTCACAGATAAACTCCTTGCAACTAATCCACTGAGTTAATTCCATCCAACAAATTCCTTAATGGTGAAGGTTTACACCTAATGTATGTGTTTTCTTGGTTTGTTTTTACTATGGCCTCTAGTTTAAAAAAGAAATATTGACTAATCTGATGCAGCTGCTATTGTTTATTCTTCAGTTAAAGAATCCAGCATAGCTGTCATGTTCATATATTCATTTTTTATTTTGTTTTATTTTTCTACACCTTTTTAAGACTCATTATCTAGAATTTGTACATCTCTCCAGCACAATAATATATAAAAAAGGAATACCAAAACTAATTCAAATGAACAATGAACATGCCATTGAACAGAGTTATAAACCCTTAAAGACACATAGCTAAATTAAAGAGGTCAAGCCACAGCAACCACACCTCACCACAAAATAAAATAAAGCATAACGCCAAAGACAAATAAGCCATAGATAGGAAAGCTATCATATCTCTCCCCTACTTCTGCCCCTGGCCCGTCGACAACAAGGGTAAGAGAGTGTTGGTACAACTGCACACATACCTCTGTTTTATTTTAAGATGTTTCCTTCTTTTCCAAAACACATTATTATCTCTTGAGTTAGAGAAGGGAAGTGCTTAACAGCACTGCATTCAGTCAATCAATAATAAATTCTACTTTCCAGCAACCAGATCTCAGAGGTAATGGAAGTCTTTCTTCTTTACAAAGATCTCATGTGGCAATCCTGAGCAGACTTTGAAGGGCTACCAGCTATAAAATGCTGTTTGTTTCCTTAAGAAAGGAAACTAGGGATTTTTAGCTTTTTTGTGTCTTTTTCACCCACATCTCCCTTATGTCAACCCTTCTCCAATACACCTGATCATCAAACCCAACCGGGTGCTCTTCTTACCCATTTGTACCCCCCTTCCCCGCCTGGACTTTTTTCCCCATCGACCTGGAAAAGAGTCACATCTTTCTGGAAGGGAGTACTTTCAGTAACCCCATGCTGTTTTCCACACTGGAAATAACAGTTGAGTACCAGTGAGCCCTCATCCACAGCAGGCTTGGGTTTTCTGTATGAGATCCTAGTCCCTACCTGCACCAGTGAGCCCTCATCCACAACAGGCTTGGTTTTTCTGTATCAAATCCTAGTCCCTACCTACACCAGTGAGCCCTCATCCACAGCAGTCTTGGGTTTTCTGTATCAGATCCTAGTCCATGCACCAGTAGCTGAGTTATTCAGCCTGCTGTGCTCTCTCAGCAGTGGGCAAGCATGCTTCTTCATGGACAGAACTACCACACAAGTGTAAGTGGACACAAAAGAGCAGCCTTCCACAATCCCTAGCAGTTCATATCATGCACTTGTGTCAGTAGAAGGTGTTAGCACTGCAGTGGATTGGATGACCCCTCCCCAGCATGGCCAATCCAGTGGCAGGTGATCATCTGTTCCTCTCTCACCAGTTCCTCCATCACCTGGGTTACAAGTAAGTGCTATGTCATCTAGGTCACAGCCAGGGTTTTATCCATTTGTGCAATGGAGCCAGATAGTTTTCAAGATTACTTATAAGCTTACCTGACCATTTCCAGTTGGCTGAAATTGTCATGAAACATGTATGTCAGATTCTCTCATTCTTACATTTGTACGTATAAGGATCTAACATGTTCTTAAGGGCTGCACACAATGCTGGATAAACTTTTAACATGGACAGGACCATGTTGCAGCAGAACTCTGATACAGCCAAAGGACAATCTGAACAGCAAAAGGGATTACAAATGTCCTATGCACGTACACCTAAAGTACTTGTCATGTATCTGGTTATTGCAAATCAGGGAACTGTTGTCTAAGAGGATGTTAAAGTCCTTGCTAGATGTAGACAGATTATGGAAAAAACTATGTGTACCATATTACAACAGGGGATCTGGACATTGATTTAATTAAAGGGATAACTACTCAGTATTGTGCATAAGGAATTGAGGCTTTCATTAACAGACAGTGAAGGTGTTGCACTTAATGAGATCAACATTAAAGCTAGTCTCTATATGTCCATCATGGCACCAGTACAGAGGAGAAGTCACACATTTAACTCTATGGATCACAGTGAACCTATGAGGCAAGGTGGAAAATGCCAAATTATGTTTCACCAGCTAAAGTAGATGTGTCTGGTCCCAACAAATGTCAGTAGTTTAGGAGTATAATATGTATAATCAGAGACCCCATGCCAAACCTACCAGCTCACTGAGGATGGATAAAGGCTACATCTGGGAACAGGTAGGGTACTTCTTCAGTGATGAGTTGTCTATCTACCCAACAGCCCCCCACTTTTTTTTTTTCATTTCAGGGCAGGAATAGCAGACTGCAAGGAAAAGAAATATAGCGTAAGAGTCTTTGTTTAAAAGCCTGCAATACTCATTGACTGATAGTATTTACTTGGGTATATCACCTTAAAGAGGATACCCCAAGGTACCTCATTCCAGTACTACTGGCTATGATCTTCCTCAAATGAGAAGGTAGTCAGTGTTTGATGACATTCCTGATGATGTTCTAAAAGGTATTGACTTTGATAATACAGACCTTAGCGTATGTCAAGCCACATACACACACACACACACACACACACACACACACACACACACACACACATATGTGCCATGTCTGCACACTCACATACACACATGTACATGTAGCTGTCTGTACAGACACATATGCACATACAGACATGCATGCATGCAAATACATGCATGTGCACATATGCGCACTCCCACACACTTGCACATACATCCACATGCACATGCATGCAGTTACATACACAAACACGCGTGCGCACACACACACACACACACACACACACACACACACACACACACACACACACACACACACACACACACATGTACATGCATGTGTGCAACCACATACATGCATACACACACACACACACACACACACACAGACACACACATGTACATGCATGTGTTCAACCACATACATGCACACACACACACACACACACACACACACACACACACACACACACACACACACACACACACACACACACACACACAAAGCATATACACATGTGCACACATGTTTGAACTCACACACACACACACACACACACACACACACACACACACACACACACACACACACACACACACACACACACACACACACACACACACACTGACTCACGTGGACTAGGGGCATATACAGTCCTCAAGCCGGCACTCCAATGTATATTCAAGGCCGGAACTGTATTAGATTCAGAGAATGAGCTTTGCAGCAGTAACAGCACTGAATTTCAACTGCAGGCATAAAAAGTGATGAACGTTCTTGGGAAGAATAGCTTTGGAGGGTCAGCAAGGAGGAATTCATGCAGGCACAACTCTGATCCAGCCCTAAGAGAGCTGGGGGAATTAGTTGACCATCAATGAACAAAGCAGTCAGTGTACTCATAAAATGACTGTCATACAGGGAATGAACACCTAATGGTGGACTAAAAAGGAAATGAATCAGTAGTCAGTACTCAGAAGGGTCGATCATAAGGTCATTCTAGCACTGAACAATGATGAACCTTTTTAAGGCCATTTAAACATGAAGCACACCAAGAGTTGCCTTAGGACACATTTCTTTAGCTTCATATTGAAAGAGATGTGGCAAGTCACTGACCTGTGACCAATGCCAGTCAGCAGAGAAAAACAGATAAAACCAGGGAAAATTTGGTGATCTGTCTTTAAAGAAATGTCTCAGAGCCTATCCATGGACATACTAGGATTATTTACTACCCAAAGCACCACAACCATTAAACTTATGCTGGTAATGGTAGATTATTGGGATGGTCTCTGTGTCCACTCTTAAACAGTGAAAGTAGCAAATGCTTAGGTGTAGAATTTCAGTAAGGGCAGTTTTCCTGGAAACTCCTGACAGAGTGGCACATCAATTTCACATCAAAACTAGTGAACTGTCTGAGAAAGCAGCCATCATCACCATCATGATCATCATCAACCCCCTTTTTTTCATTTCCTGCATGGGGTCAGGCTGTCTCATTCACTGCCGCCATGTTTGTTGATCCAATGCTGCTCTCCTACCATCTTTGACAATCATGCCCGACTGCCGCTGGTCTTCTCTAATGCAAGAAAAGGCAACCTCCTCATTCCTTAACACCCAACTGGAGTCCCCCAAGGCTCCATATTAGGTCCACTCCTCTTCAACATATTCATAAATGATTTCCACAAGGCGATCCCTCTTTCCAACGTCATCCAATATGCAGATGATTCTACCATTATCTGCACTGCCACATCTATCCCCACACTCCTAACGCTAACTCAGGATGCTTTTTCTACCACTGAACAATGGATGAAAACAAATCACCTAGCACTCAACACCTCTAAAACCAAATGAATGATATTTACCCCCACTAAAGTCAACTTGTTTAATACAAAGACATTCTCTATCAACAGTCAAAATAACACTCAGCTAGAACTGGTGACAGAGACAAAATTGCTAGGAGTCCAAATTGATAACAAACTAAAATTCAACTCCCATCTACAAATAAATATAAAAAAAAAACATCAAAAACTAGGGATGCTCTATCGACAAAATCACTATCTTACAACTGCCACTAAAATCACTCTCTCTACTTCTTTTCTAATTCCCTCCCTTCTCTATGGAGCTCCACTTCTAACTAATCTACAAACCTCCCTGAAAACACAACTTTCCTCCTGCTACAACAAAATTGCAAAATTCGCTACCAGCCAAAAGTCCTCAACCCACCACTGTTCCTCTCTCCAACAATTAAAATGGCTAGAACTACCCAGTCATCTCACCTATACTCAACTATCCCTCGCACATAAGCTTATTCTCAACCCCTCCCTCTGTCCCTCCCTGTCTTCTGTATTTAAAATGCACAGACCTGACAGAATATTAAGGTCTAACAACCAAAATCTATTAGAAGTGTATAAACCAACCCGTCCCCCTGGCAAATACCTTCTATCACACGGCCTAGCTCGACTCTGGAACTCTCTACCTCCATCTATCCGTATCACCTCTAACCACATTATTTTCAAAAAATCTCTTCACTCACATCTTCTATCTCAGTGGGAATGCTCTTGCTCCCACCCCTCATAACTAATACTGGATATCTCCTTTTCCTTTCCTTTCTCCTGCTTATACCCTTGATTTCACTCTAACATTTCTCCTAACTCTTATATTATTATTACTATAGTATCTGCAATAATATACTACACTGTACCTCATAAGTGTAGGACTCTTAATATGTAATGACTTCTTATTTTTAATTGTAAAATCCTGTTTAATCTGCTTCTCATATAAGGTTTAACTCTTGTTGAATTAATTGTAATTGTTTGTTTATTATCTGTATTGTCTACTCAAATTTCTTTTACAATGTCTAAACATGTCTAAGAACCTATTGTAACCTGAAATGTCTGGAGCTTTTCTCCCCAGGACTCCATTGAAAATGGGTTCATCTTGGCTCAATGGACTATACTGGTAAACCAACTGCAAATAAATAAATAAATAAATGCAACCCATCCATCTTTGCTGGATGTCCTCATTTCCTCCTGTCTTTTCCCACCTCTCCCAAATCTTCTTCTCCAAGTCATCTTCTGCTGTCCTGCACTTCTGCCTTTACCAACATCATCTGTTCTCTTTGACTTCTCTGCAATTAGAGTTATTTTGGCTTCTGCTCTGATGTCATAATTTCTTTGCCACTCCCACAGTGCGCATCCTAGCACCAGCCTCAGGCATTTCATCTCCATCACCACCAGCTTCCTCAATGGCTCTGCCTTCAATGCCCAGGTTTCTGTACCATAAATTACTACTGTTCACACCTCTGTTTTGTATACTTTATTTTTCAGCTTATTTGGCATTCTTCAGTCACACACTACCCCTGACACTCTGTGCCATTTAGCTGCCCCCTCGGGGGGTCTGGCTTTGACCTCCTTATGCAGACTTCCTTTTTTGTCAACCACCCCTCCCAGATATTTGAGGTTGTTAACTTGTTCCACTATTTTCTCTTCTATATCAGTTTTCATCTTCTTCTGATTTCCCCCATTTGCTGCCATGGTAACAGTATTGTCTGTACTCAGTTTTATCCCATGTGCCTTCAGTTTTGCTTTCCATTCCCCTGTCACATGCTGAAGTTCCTGTTCAGAGTCTGCCTGTAATGCCACATCGTCTGAATACAGCAGCTTAGTTGATCTGTCCACTCTAACCTGTTTGCCAATGTAGTCCTTCACTAGTATGAACAGCACTGGGCTCAGAGTTGAACCCTAGTGCACCCTCATTCTCACTGGGAACCCCACTGTGAAACCAGACACTGTTCATACTTGTGGTTTCCGGAACTTTGAACCATCTCAAAACTGCCCAAATCAGCTTTATTTAGGACCTTGTCATATGATTTCATATTTGATATTCAAATGACATATAATTCTTTACAAAACTCCAGCTAGCTATGCTGGTATATATTACACACGCACTGCTGTACTCCCCCTGGCACAGCTAGCACTAGCTCACATCATCACATGTACAATATTCATCTGATACCTTTTTTATGTTCTTCTTGTGTCCATGTTGGAAGGGAGTACACATCACCTGTTGTGTTTCTCCTGCTTGGCCAGTGACCTTGTAGCATTACATTTCATGCACATTTATCCACCAGTTCATCTTTATTATCAGTAGCACTCTGCCTGCAACTAATACTATAGCTATCTCTGTGCCTTACTCCAACATAACTAGCATATAAACTTGTGTGAAGTCTTGTTTAACTAACTTCTTGTGTGCATCCTAGTCTAAATGATTTTCCTGCAACACGATCATGAGTCGGTTCAACCTCCTGATATATCCGTTTGCCCTCTTTCTCTTTACTGGACCTGTAAGGCTATTTACATTCCGCTGTCCTATCAATAGTCTCTGCATTGCTCTGTGAGATGTAATTACACAATGTTTGTTTCTTAGGAATTATTTAACTACCCTTCTAAACTGTGTGCATCCCTCAGTGTAATGCCTGTTAACAGACTATATTCATACCTGTCAACTGCCCAGATTTTTGCAGAATGTCCAGATTTTTGCCTCATATTTTTAGTCTTTCCGCCTAAAATTTGTGGTTTTCTGGGAAATCAGTGAGGACTGAATTTACTAAATAATGACAGACATCTGAGTTTCAGACATCATATGCTTCAGAAAATGCATGGTAAAGTAAAATACTTTATTCTGGCAACTTTTTAAGTTTATAAGGCAAATATGTAAAATCTGTCCTATTTTTGGGCCTTTGCCCAGATTTCTTGTGCTAAGAAGTTGCGAGGTATGACTACATTCAACTAAAGCATCATGCTTAACAATTCTTTTAATACTACTTACCAACATAATTTTGTAAACTATCTCTAAAACAATGTACTCATTGACTATTTAAGGTGAGAACAATCACCCCAAATATGTTGTCCTGTCTACATACTGACCGCCTTCCTACATGAAAAGATGGTATCTCTCTGTGCCATTTAGATTCTGCAAGGAACATCTGTTCTTCAATTCCCTCCCCTTCCAAAACAGACTGATCAGATTTCATTTTGTGCCATAGCTATTCACTAGCTGATTAATATTCTCTCAAACATTCATTAAAAGCTCCAAAATGCCCCATCTTTTTTATCCCAGGAAATGTTTGAAACCTTATATTTATTCCACGATGCCTTATGGTTTATTAATTATCTTATATGAAACTTGAAGCAGCCCCTGACCCTGTTATAACACTTCCACCTTCTAATTGTACCGAGATTCCTTACCCAAATGCTGTAATTACTTCCCATCTCCTATGCTGGTTCTGGGAAGACAAGTAGAATAACATACGTCTCTAACTGCATCAAATAATCTCCTTAAATTATTTTATGTAGTTTTCTATAGATTTATTTTCACCCCAGCTCCATTCCCTCAGCATTCCCCCATTGCATCCTTATAATGATCTGTCCTAGTTTTGGATTCCTGAAGAAAAAACTGTTTTCTTTGAATACAAAGTGCCTGCTGGTAACTGTGCAAAAAACTGGTGTTAGCACAGAATTGCTTTTAACAAACTACTACTTTTAAGTTCATGCAGATATTTTCCCAGTTATTACCCCTGTAATGTTCTCATTTGAGACATTCAGTTTTCAATACCAGCTCTTTAGAGACAGAGAAAAAATATCACTAAAACAATCTACGCTGTTTAACATACTGTGATTAAAGCTAGACAGATGTTCATGATGTCCCTTTAACTTGTTTCAGTCACAATTAATTGATTCTTGAACACATTGCATCACCTTTCCATTCTCTTCAGAGAGTTTAAACGAACACGATATATGTTTTGGGGTGCATTTCTTTTTTCTTTGTATGAATCTCAAACCAGCCAATTAACAAGTGTTTTCCCCACTTGCTACAGTCCTAACTTCTAGTGTTACACTTACAGCTGCTACAATATCCATTAATTGTGAACTGATGAAGCTGCAGTTTTAATGTACACCCTCAAGTGAATATTTTACATTATAAACAACCCCTAGACAAACCAAAATAAACAAAAACACATAGTACCTTATTTATCACTTTTCTGTGCTTTATAAGGACTTGGTCCTTCTGCCCACAAACTTAATTGTAAAACACTGAGTCAGTTTGAAGATGCCATGTTGCCTTAAGTCCTAATGGCTTTCATTATTTAAGGCTCACATTTTAGTTGCAAAGATCAGTACACCTTCTTCATTTTAAATACACAAAATGATTTGACAAGCGTTATTTCATAGGTGCACCACTTTCTCCTCTCAATAATGCCTTTACCTTTTGGTTCAAATGTTGCATCTTTTTGCTGGAACATGTTCATTTCTTTTAATGTGCTTCAAGTACCTCTCAGATCTCCTTACATTCACAGCTGCAATATTCCTTACAAAGGGGATTCCATGCCATGAAGCCCACCATCTAGCCAGTTTACCAAAGTCTACCATTGCTTTAAGGTATGCTGAATGTCACCTGCACACTTCTTGTGTATGGTAGGGCATAAAGGTGATGTTCAGGCGTACCATCCTCTGAACTTCTTTGCCGCCAGTCGGAACACTGGTTTAACTAGTCTGTTACCTCCATCCATTTTGTTTACTGTTTTTTTCGTTTTTTGGCATTCCTGTGCTTACTCCTGTTTGCTGAAGACCTCACAGTTGCAGATAAGTACCCAGTTGGGTTTTTGGTTACTTTTTCTGTTTGCTTTGTGCTATCTGGGGTTAATGTCATCCGGGAAGGGTAAATTGTAGTGTGGGAGACTGACTCCCCATAAAGACCACCACGATAAGTGTCTTTTTTGCCTAGGTGCTGCTCACACCATACGGCTTGTTCTGTTTGTCAGGCGTTTGTCTCCACAACCCTTCCCAGTAGACTTTCTTCCCTTTCCTTACATCTTGAGAACCAGCATCGTAAGCTTCTTGCTGCTGATACTATGGATGGAACTTCCTGCCCGGAGAGTCACCCGTCAGGGAAGAAAAAGGTGTATAAGGTAAGACCAGAATTTTCTGCTATCCAGCCTCTGCCGGGAGTTTCTCCTGAGGTTATTATGAAACCAGAGGCTCACCCAGTTGTTTTGTCAGATTCTTCTATCATGTCTGGGTTGGATGCCAGTGAGGATCTTTCAGGCAGCATGTCCGGCAAGGCTTTGCAGGTGTCTGTTTTGGGCATTCAGAGGGAACCACGGTTGACTGTTTCTGAGGAATCTAGAGGGTTCCGCAGTTTCTCTTTAGGGAAGAGGTTCCTACTGCAGTTGTGGAATGCCTTCCTTTAGTCTGAGCCTTCTCAGGTTTCTAGGACAGATGTTCCCTTAACAAAAAGAAACAAAACACTAATCATGCTTCTTCTGCTCCTAGGGATCCACAAAGTGAGTGGCAGGCCTTTACTCAGGGGTTATTAAATGCTTTACCATCATTGAGGCCTCTTCAAGGGGTTTCAGTTCCTGCTCCCCCTTGGTCCTCTTCTTCACTTAAAAGGCCCAGACAATTGAATTCTTCTGAGGTGGATTCTGATGATGGCTCCCTTACTTATTCTACTGAGATTCCTTCTCCTTTGGACTACGGGTCTGAGGTGGTGGATTCTCATACTCTAGATAATCCTTCTGAGGAAATATCCTTTGGAGACACAGTCTCTAGGATGATGGAATTTTTTAATTGGGATTGTGCCCAGGTTTCGGATAGCCATAAGAGGTACTATGAGTTACCGCAGATGGAATCTCCTAAACCTGCAGCCATTCCTCCTGCTTGCCTGCTTTATTGGCTATTTTTTCCAATGCCTCCAAAGCATGGGATTCTCTGTCCCCTTCTCCTGAGAAGTCTGATAGGAACAATCCTAAGGCACCCTATAAAACCTTTTTGTTTAACTGTCCTGCTGCTGACCCCTTTGTGGTGTCTGTAGCCTCTGATAAGCCATTTCACCTGCTTCCTTTATCCAAGTTACTACCTACTGACAAGGACAGTAGAACCATGGATAGGCTAGGTAAGAAGGTTTATACTTCAGCTAACCCCAGCTTTTAGGGCTATTAATTATCAGACCCATATCTCTATGTATGTCTTGGCTCTTCTTTCTCAGGCTTGTCAGCTTCTTTCTGATCTTCCTGACTCTCTGAGGGTAAATCTTCTGCTCTTTCCTTGTTGGGATTTCCTCTTAGGTAGTTTGTCATTCTGTCAAATGTAGTTATGATGCAGCAGGTGCCTCTTCAAGGGCTGCTGCTTCTGGTTCAGTTCTGAGGAGATATTCTTGGCTTAAGCTTCAAGCTTTGCCCGATGATATTAAGGCTGAGTTGATGGATGCTCCTCTGGATAATGATCTTTTATTTGGTGAAGTGGCTGCTGGTTTATTTAAGTCTCTTCAGGACAAGGGAAAGACTTTACAGGAGTTTAATCATGTCTTTGTTACTCCTGTGCCTAAATTTCGGTGAAACTACCCTTCTAAGCCAGCCTTTGTTCATAGGCAATCTCGCCCTCCTCCTAAAGGTAAAAAGGGTAGTAAACAGACTCCTCCTGTTAAGGCCATTCAGACTGCAGGGATTCTTAAGCCTTCCTTTCCTGACAAACCAGGTGCTGTCTGACTATCCACCTGTTCCCACCCATATTCCTCTTTATCTTTGCCTTTCTCTTTCTTTTTGGCTCCGAATCACCCAAGATTCTTGGGTTCTGTCAATTATTCAGCAAGGGTACTTCATGGTCTGGATTTTCCACTCTCCTTTTATGGGCATTCCTCTGCCTCCTTGGGAATAGCTTCCTTTTTTCCCATAGGTTCTTTGAGACCTCTTGTCTCAGGGTACTCTTCAAGAGGTGCCTGTGCCACAAAGGGGGAAGGGGTTTTATTTAAGAATGTTTCTAGTGCCCAGAAAAGAAGGTACCTGAAGGCCTATTCTAGACCCCTCCCATCTGAACACCTTTCTGAAGGTGCCTTCCTTTCGGATGTTGTCCCTTCAGTCCCTTTTTCCTCTCTTGATCCCTCAGGCCTTTATTGTGTCTCTGGACCTGAAGGATGCTTATCTCCATATTTCAGTCCATCCTCTTTTCAGGAGATTTTTGTGTTTCTCTGTTGCTTCCTGGCATTTTCAGGTCTGTGCTTTGCCCTTTGGCCTTTCTACTGCCCCAGGGGTATTCACCAAATGTGTCACTCTTGTGATTGCCTTTTGCAGGCTTCAAAGGATCCAAATATTTACTTATTTGGACAACCTACTGATTCAGACATCTTCTCCAGAGGTCCTTTTGCAAAATCTTCATTTTACCATTTCTCTTCTTCAGAGACTGGGGTTCACAATAAACTTCAAAAAGTCTTCCCTGATTCCTTCTCAGGATCATTTCAAACTGTGCCAATGCTGGCATCCCTGCCTCCTCCCAAGGCTTTAACTCTCATTTCCTTCTTCCAAACTCTTCTTCCCCCGGCCTGCATTACAGCCAGGGAGTTTCTGAGGGCTCTGGGGTTCATGGCTTTTACCATTCTGATGCTCCCTCTGGCCAAACTCCAAGTGAGGAAGTTCCAGTGGTTTCTAAAGTCGGTGTAACTTCAGCATGCGCATCCTTTAGATTTTCCTGTTCCTCTTCTCCCATGTCTCAAGAAAGAACTTCTGTGGTAGAATCAGCAGTTGTCTCTGAATCCAGGACTCCTTCTTCAACCTCATCTTCCCTCTTAAGATCTGTTCACAGATGCTTTAGATGTGGGATGGGGAGCAATGTTTGTCTCTCTGAGGGTTCAGTAAGTGTGGTCACCTTGTCAGCAGAAGGAGCACATCAACATCAAAGAGGTAATGGCTCTTATGCTGGCTCTTCAGGCCTTTCATCCTCTCTTCTCTCCAGGGTCTCTCAAGGTATTCACAGACAATACCACAGTTATGTGGTATATCAACATACAAGGGGGGGGGGTATGAGATCTTACCTTCTTTGACACCTGGCACATCTGGTATGGGATCTGGCTTTTCAATATCAAGTGATTCTTCAGGCAATTTATATTCCTTCAGATCAGAATGTTGTGGCAGACAATCTGTGCAGGTCCTTCACTCAATCCCATGAATGGATGCTTCACAGGGGTAATCCTCAAGTAGATGTCTTTGCTTCCCCTCTAAACAGACAACTTCCTCTGTTTTGTACCAGAGTCTCAGGTCCTCTGGTATGGAAGGTGGACGCCCTCGCATTTTCTTGGAAGGGGATGTTTCTTTATGCATTCCCTCCCCTTCCTCTCATTCCTAGAGTCCTGTTCAAGATTCAACAGGATGCCCCCAAAATCTTGTTGGTGACTCCCCTTTTGCCACAACAGCACTGAGTTCCTCTACTACTGCATCTAGCCAGGGGCAATCATCACAAGTTACCTCACAGGGTGGATCTCCTCACACAAGACAAGGGGTCTCTCATCCATCCCCACTTGTCCACACTTTGACACTGTGGGTGATAGGGTTTTGATCCCTCATAGACACCTTTTTTTCTGAGGACGTGCTGCAGGTCCTGCAGGAGGCCAGGAAACCTACTACTAGGAAATCCTACTTATCCAAATGGAAGAGGTTTTCTATTTGGTGTCTTTCTTGTGACTGGACCCACTTTCTGTGGATGTTCCTTTGGTTCTCTCTTATTTGTGTGAGTTGCTCAGTGCTGGTTTGGCCTATTTAGGCCCACTTATCAGCTCTCTCTGCTTGTCTGCCTTTAACTCCCCTGTTAGTTTCTAGATTTGAGGCTAAGCAGTTTCTTATAGGGTATCCTTAATATTAGACCTCCCAGGAAGCCTGTTCCTCTTCCCTGGGACATTAATTTTATTCTGGAAAAATTCACTCAGGCTCCTTTTGAGTCTGCTGTTTCGGCATCCTTGCAACATTATTCTTGGAAGACAGTTCTTTTGTTAGCTCTTACTTCTGCCAAAAAGGTGTCTGAGTTGCAAGCCCTTATGTCTTGTCCACCTTTTTTGATATTTCATGAGGACAGTGTGTACTTGCTCAATAATCCTTCTTTTATGCCAAAGGTGGTTAATGAGTTGTCACTTAGTCTATTAATTTGCCTACTTTTCCCCTCTCCGCAATCTGACAGTGAGAGGGTGCTGCATTATACCTTAGACATGCATAGACAGCTCAGATTTTATATGGATAAAACTAAAGCTATCAGAAAATCTGACCAGTTATTTGTTTCCTTTCATCCTAAGTCTTTAGGATTGCCTGTTTCCAAGCAAACTATTTCCGCTTGGATTTCTAAGGCTATTTCCTTTTGTTGCATTTTTCATGGCAAGAGCCTTCCTTCTTCTGTAAAGGCTCATTCCACTAGATCCGTGGCTTCTTCTGGTGCTTTTTTCAAAGGCTGAGATGCTAATTCTATTCTTGAAGCTGCTACCTGGACTTCTGTGTGTACCCTTACAAAACATTACCAGTTGGATGGTATCTCCAGAGCTGGTGTTGCTGCTGCCCTGCTACCTTACTTCTGTGCGTACCTTTACAAAACATTACCAGTTGGATGGTATCTCCAGAGCTGGTGTTGCTGCTGCCCTGCTACCTTACTTCTGTGCGTACCTTTACAAAACATTACCAGTTGGATGGTATCTCCAGAGCTGGTGTTGCTGCTGCCCTGCTACCTTACTTCTGTGCATACCTTTACAAAACATTATCAGTTGCATGGTTTCTCCAGAGCTGGTGTTGCTGCTGCCCTGCTACCTGGACTTCTGTGCGTACCTTTACCAAACATTACCAGTTGGATGGTATCTCCAGAGCTGGTGTTGCTGCTGCCCTGCTACCTTACTTCTGTGCGTACCTTTACCAAACATTACCAGTTGGATGGTATCTCCAGAGCTGGTGTTGCTGCTGCCCTGCTACCTTACTTCTGTGTGTACCTTTACCAAACATTACCAGTTGGATGGTATCTCCAGAGCTGGTGTTGCTGCTGCCCTGCTACCTTACTTCTGTGCATACCTTTACCAAACATTACCAGTTGGATGGTATCTCCAGAGCTGGTGTTGCTGCTGCCCTGCTACCTTACTTCTGTGCATACCTTTACCAAACATTACCAGTTGGATGGTATCTCCAGAGCTGGTGTTGCTGCTGCCCTGCTACCTTACTTCTGTGCATACCTTTACCAAACATTACCAGTTGGATGGTATCTCCAGAGCTGGTGTTGCTGCTGCCCTGCTACCTTACTTCTGTGCGTACCTTTACCAAACATTACCAGTTGGATGGTATCTCCAGAGCTGGTGTTGCTGCTGCCCTGCTACCTTACTTCTGTGCATACCTTTACCAAACATTACCAGTTGGATGGTATCTCCAGAGCTGGTGTTGCTGCTGCCCTGCTACCTTACTTCTGTGCATACCTTTACCAAACATTACCAGTTGGATGGTATCTCCAGAGCTGGTGTTGCTGCTGCCCTGCTACCTTACTTCTGTGCATACCTTTACCAAACATTACCAGTTGGATGGTATCTCCAGAGCTGGTGTTGCTGCTGCCCTGCTACCTTACTTCTGTGCATACCTTTACCAAACATTACCAGTTGGATGGTATCTCCAGAGCTGGTGTTGCTGCTGCCCTGCTACCTTACTTCTGTGCATACCTTTACCAAACATTACCAGTTGGATGGTATCTCCAGAGCTGGTGTTGCTGCTGCCCTGCTACCTTACTTCTGTGCATACCTTTACCAAACATTACAGTTGGATGGTATCTCCAGAGCTGGTGTTGCTGCTGCCCTGCTACCTTACTTCTGTGCACCTTTACCAATCATTACCAGTTGGATGGTATCTCCAGAGCTGGTGTTGCTGCTGCCCTGCTACCTTACTTCTGTGCATACCTTTACCAAACATTACCAGTTGGATGGTATCTCCAGAGCTGGTGTTGCTGCTGCCCTGCTACCTTACTTCTGTGCATACCTTTACCAAACATTACCAGTTGGATGGTATCTCCAGAGCTGGTGTTGCTGCTGCCCTGCTACCTTACTTCTGTGCATACCTTTACCAAACATTACAGTTGGATGGTATCTCCAGAGCTGGTGTTGCTGCTGCCCTGCTACCTTACTTCTGTGCATACCTTTACCAAACATTACCAGTTGGATGGTATCTCCAGAGCTGGTGTTGCTGCTGCCCTGCTACCTTACTTCTGTGCATACCTTTACCAAACATTACCAGTTGGATGGTATCTCCAGAGCTGGTGTTGCTGCTGCCCTGCTACCTTACTTCTGTGCATACCTTTACCAAACATTACCAGTTGGATGGTATCTCCAGAGCTGGTGTTGCTGCTGCCCTGCTACCTTACTTCTGTGCATACCTTTACCAAACATTACAGTTGGATGGTATCTCCAGAGCTGGTGTTGCTGCTGCCCTGCTACCTTACTTCTGTGCATACCTTTACCAAACATTACCAGTTGGATGGTATCTCCAGAGCTGGTGTTGCTGCTGCCCTGCTACCTTACTTCTGTGCATACCTTTACCAAACATTACAGTTGGATGGTATCTCCAGAGCTGGTGTTGCTGCTGCCCTGCTACCTTACTTCTGTGCATACCTTTACCAAACATTACCAGTTGGATGGTATCTCCAGAGCTGGTGTTGCTGCTGCCCTGCTACCTTACTTCTGTGCATACCTTTACCAAACATTACCAGTTGGATGGTATCTCCAGAGCTGGTGTTGCTGCTGCCCTGCTACCTTACTTCTGTGCATACCTTTACCAAACATTACCAGTTGGATGGTATCTCCAGAGCTGGTGTTGCTGCTGCCCTGCTACCTTACTTCTGTGCGTACCTTTACCAAACATTACAGTTGGATGGTATCTCCAGAGCTGGTGTTGCTGCTGCCCTGCTACCTTACTTCTGTGCATACCTTTACCAAACATTACCAGTTGGATGGTATCTCCAGAGCTGGTGTTGCTGCTGCCCTGCTACCTTACTTCTGTGCATACCTTTACCAAACATTACAGTTGGATGGTATCTCCAGAGCTGGTGTTGCTGCTGCCCTGCTACCTTACTTCTGTGCGTACCTTTACCAAACATTACCAGTTGGATGGTATCTCCAGAGCTGGTGTTGCTGCTGCCCTGCTACCTTACTTCTGTGCATACCTTTACCAAACATTACCAGTTGGATGGTATCTCCAGAGCTGGTGTTGCTGCTGCCCTGCTACCTTACTTCTGTGCATACCTTTACCAAACATTACCAGTTGGATGGTATCTCCAGAGCTGGTGTTGCTGCTGCCCTGCTACCTTACTTCTGTGCATACCTTTACCAAACATTACAGTTGGATGGTATCTCCAGAGCTGGTGTTGCTGCTGCCCTGCTACCTTACTTCTGTGCATACCTTTACCAAACATTACAGTTGGATGGTATCTCCAGAGCTGGTGTTGCTGCTGCCCTGCTACCTTACTTCTGTGCATACCTTTACCAAACATTACAGTTGGATGGTATCTCCAGAGCTGGTGTTGCTGCTGCCCTGCTACCTTACTTCTGTGCATACCTTTACCAAACATTACAGTTGGATGGTATCTCCAGAGCTGGTGTTGCTGCTGCCCTGCTACCTTACTTCTGTGCATACCTTTACCAAACATTACCAGTTGGATGGTATCTCCAGAGCTGGTGTTGCTGCTGCCCTGCTACCTTACTTCTGTGCATACCTTTACCAAACATTACCAGTTGGATGGTATCTCCAGAGCTGGTGTTGCTGCTGCCCTGCTACCTTACTTCTGTGCGTACCTTTACCAAACATTACAGTTGGATGGTATCTCCAGAGCTGGTGTTGCTGCTGCCCTGCTACCTTACTTCTGTGCATACCTTTACCAAACATTACCAGTTGGATGGTATCTCCAGAGCTGGTGTTGCTGCTGCCCTGCTACCTTACTTCTGTGCATACCTTTACCAAACATTACCAGTTGGATGGTATCTCCAGAGCTGGTGTTGCTGCTGCCCTGCTACCTTACTTCTGTGCATACCTTTACCAAACATTACAGTTGGATGGTATCTCCAGAGCTGGTGTTGCTGCTGCCCTGCTACCTTACTTCTGTGCACCTTTACCAAACATTACCAGTTGGATGGTATCTCCAGAGCTGGTGTTGCTGCTGCCCTGCTACCTTACTTCTGTGCATACCTTTACCAAACATTACCAGTTGGATGGTATCTCCAGAGCTGGTGTTGCTGCTGCCCTGCTACCTTACTTCTGTGCATACCTTTACCAAACATTACCAGTTGGATGGTATCTCCAGAGCTGGTGTTGCTGCTGCCCTGCTACCTTACTTCTGTGCATACCTTTACCAAACATTACCAGTTGGATGGTATCTCCAGAGCTGGTGTTGCTGCTGCCCTGCTACCTTACTTCTGTGCATACCTTTACCAAACATTACAGTTGGATGGTATCTCCAGAGCTGGTGTTGCTGCTGCCCTGCTACCTTACTTCTGTGCATACCTTTACCAAACATTACAGTTGGATGGTATCTCCAGAGCTGGTGTTGCTGCTGCCCTGCTACCTTACTTCTGTGCATACCTTTACCAAACATTACAGTTGGATGGTATCTCCAGAGCTGGTGTTGCTGCTGCCCTGCTACCTTACTTCTGTGCATACCTTTACCAAACATTACAGTTGGATGGTATCTCCAGAGCTGGTGTTGCTGCTGCCCTGCTACCTTACTTCTGTGCATACCTTTACCAAACATTACAGTTGGATGGTATCTCCAGAGCTGGTGTTGCTGCTGCCCTGCTACCTTACTTCTGTGCATACCTTTACCAAACATTACCAGTTGGATGGTATCTCCAGAGCTGGTGTTGCTGCTGCCCTGCTACCTTACTTCTGTGCATACCTTTACCAAACATTACAGTTGGATGGTATCTCCAGAGCTGGTGTTGCTGCTGCCCTGCTACCTTACTTCTGTGCATACCTTTACCAAACATTACAGTTGGATGGTATCTCCAGAGCTGGTGTTGCTGCTGCCCTGCTACCTTACTTCTGTGCATACCTTTACCAAACATTACAGTTGGATGGTATCTCCAGAGCTGGTGTTGCTGCTGCCCTGCTACCTTACTTCTGTGCATACCTTTACCAAACATTACAGTTGGATGGTATCTCCAGAGCTGGTGTTGCTGCTGCCCTGCTACCTTACTTCTGTGCATACCTTTACCAAACATTACCAGTTGGATGGTATCTCCAGAGCTGGTGTTGCTGCTGCCCTGCTACCTTACTTCTGTGCATACCTTTACCAAACATTACCAGTTGGATGGTATCTCCAGAGCTGGTGTTGCTGCTGCCCTGCTACCTTACTTCTGTGCATACCTTTACCAAACATTACAGTTGGATGGTATCTCCAGAGCTGGTGTTGCTGCTGCCCTGCTACCTTACTTCTGTGCATACCTTTACCAAACATTACAGTTGGATGGTATCTCCAGAGCTGGTGTTGCTGCTGCCCTGCTACCTTACTTCTGTGCATACCTTTACCAAACATTACAGTTGGATGGTATCTCCAGAGCTGGTGTTGCTGCTGCCCTGCTACCTTACTTCTGTGCATACCTTTACCAAACATTACCAGTTGGATGGTATCTCCAGAGCTGGTGTTGCTGCTGCCATTCTACCTTACTTCTGTGCACACCTCTACCAAACATTACAGTTGGATGGTATCTCCAGAGCTGGTGTTGCTGCTGCCCTGCTACCTTACTTCTGTGCATACCTTTACCAAACATTACCAGTTGGATGGTATCTCCAGAGCTGGTGTTGCTGCTGCCCTGCTACCTTACTTCTGTGCATACCTTTACCAAACATTACAGTTGGATGGTATCTCCAGAGCTGGTGTTGCTGCTGCCCTGCTACCTTACTTCTGTGCATACCTTTACCAAACATTACCAGTTGGATGGTATCTCCAGAGCTGGTGTTGCTGCTGCCCTGCTACCTTACTTCAGTGCATACCTTTACCAAACATTACCAGTTGGATGGTATCTCCAGAGCTGGTGTTGCTGCTGCCCTGCTACCTTACTTCTGTGCATACCTTTACCAAACATTACAGTTGGATGGTATCTCCAGAGCTGGTGTTGCTGCTGCCCTGCTACCTTACTTCTGTGCATACCTTTACCAAACATTACAGTTGGATGGTATCTCCAGAGCTGGTGTTGCTGCTGCCCTGCTACCTTACTTCTGTGCATACCTTTACCAAACATTACAGTTGGATGGTATCTCCAGAGCTGGTGTTGCTGCTGCCCTGCTACCTTACTTCTGTGCATACCTTTACCAAACATTACAGTTGGATGGTATCTCCAGAGCTGGTGTTGCTGCTGCCCTGCTACCTTACTTCTGTGCATACCTTTACCAAACATTACCAGTTGGATGGTATCTCCAGAGCTGGTGTTGCTGCTGCCCTGCTACCTTACTTCTGTGCATACCTTTACCAAACATTACAGTTGGATGGTATCTCCAGAGCTGGTGTTGCTGCTGCCCTGCTACCTTACTTCTGTGCATACCTTTACCAAACATTACCAGTTGGATGGTATCTCCAGAGCTGGTGTTGCTGCTGCCCTGCTACCTTACTTCTGTGCATACCTTTACCAAACATTACCAGTTGGATGGTATCTCCAGAGCTGGTGTTGCTGCTGCCCTGCTACCTTACTTCTGTGCATACCTTTACCAAACATTACAGTTGGATGGTATCTCCAGAGCTGGTGTTGCTGCTGCCCTGCTACCTTACTTCTGTGCATACCTTTACCAAACATTACCAGTTGGATGGTATCTCCAGAGCTGGTGTTGCTGCTGCCCTGCTACCTTACTTCTGTGCATACCTTTACCAAACATTACAGTTGGATGGTATCTCCAGAGCTGGTGTTGCTGCTGCCCTGCTACCTTACTTCTGTGCATACCTTTACCAAACATTACCAGTTGGATGGTATCTCCAGAGCTGGTGTTGCTGCTGCCCTGCTACCTTACTTCTGTGCATACCTTTACCAAACATTACCAGTTGGATGGTATCTCCAGAGCTGGTGTTGCTGCTGCCCTGCTACCTTACTTCTGTGCATACCTTTACCAAACATTACAGTTGGATGGTATCTCCAGAGCTGGTGTTGCTGCTGCCCTGCTACCTTACTTCTGTGCATACCTTTACCAAACATTACAGTTGGATGGTATCTCCAGAGCTGGTGTTGCTGCTGCCCTGCTACCTTACTTCTGTGCATACCTTTACCAAACATTACAGTTGGATGGTATCTCCAGAGCTGGTGTTGCTGCTGCCCTGCTACCTTACTTCTGTGCATACCTTTACCAAACATTACAGTTGGATGGTATCTCCAGAGCTGGTGTTGCTGCTGCCCTGCTACCTTACTTCTGTGCATACCTTTACCAAACATTACCAGTTGGATGGTATCTCCAGAGCTGGTGTTGCTGCTGCCCTGCTACCTTACTTCTGTGCATACCTTTACCAAACATTACAGTTGGATGGTATCTCCAGAGCTGGTGTTGCTGCTGCCCTGCTACCTTACTTCTGTGCATACCTTTACCAAACATTACCAGTTGGATGGTATCTCCAGAGCTGGTGTTGCTGCTGCCCTGCTACCTTACTTCTGTGCATACCTTTACCAAACATTACAGTTGGATGGTATCTCCAGAGCTGGTGTTGCTGCTGCCCTGCTACCTTACTTCTGTGCATACCTTTACCAAACATTACAGTTGGATGGTATCTCCAGAGCTGGTGTTGCTGCTGCCCTGCTACCTTACTTCTGTGCATACCTTTACCAAACATTACAGTTGGATGGTATCTCCAGAGCTGGTGTTGCTGCTGCCCTGCTACCTTACTTCTGTGCATACCTTTACCAAACATTACAGTTGGATGGTATCTCCAGAGCTGGTGTTGCTGCTGCCATTCTACCTTACTTCTGTGCATACCTTTACCAAACATTACCAGTTGGATGGTATCTCCAGAGCTGGTGTTGCTGCTGCCCTGCTACCTTACTTCTGTGCATACCTTTACCAAACATTACAGTTGGATGGTATCTCCAGAGCTGGTGTTGCTGCTGCCCTGCTACCTTACTTCTGTGCATACCTTTACCAAACATTACCAGTTGGATGGTATCTCCAGAGCTGGTGTTGCTGCTGCCCTGCTACCTTACTTCTGTGCATACCTTTACCAAACATTACAGTTGGATGGTATCTCCAGAGCTGGTGTTGCTGCTGCCCTGCTACCTTACTTCTGTGCATACCTTTACCAAACATTACAGTTGGATGGTATCTCCAGAGCTGGTGTTGCTGCTGCCCTGCTACCTTACTTCTGTGCATACCTTTACCAAACATTACAGTTGGATGGTATCTCCAGAGCTGGTGTTGCTGCTGCCCTGCTACCTTACTTCTGTGCATACCTTTACCAAACATTACAGTTGGATGGTATCTCCAGAGCTGGTGTTGCTGCTGCCCTGCTACCTTACTTCTGTGCATACCTTTACCAAACATTACCAGTTGGATGGTATCTCCAGAGCTGGTGTTGCTGCTGCCCTGCTACCTTACTTCTGTGCATACCTTTACCAAACATTACAGTTGGATGGTATCTCCAGAGCTGGTGTTGCTGCTGCCCTGCTACCTTACTTCTGTGCATACCTTTACCAAACATTACAGTTGGATGGTATCTCCAGAGCTGGTGTTGCTGCTGCCATTCTACCTTACTTCTGTGCATACCTTTACCAAACATTACAGTTGGATGGTATCTCCAGAGCTGGTGTTGCTGCTGCCCTGCTACCTTACTTCTGTGCATACCTTTACCAAACATTACAGTTGGATGGTATCTCCAGAGCTGGTGTTGCTGCTGCCCTGCTACCTTACTTCTGTGCATACCTTTACCAAACATTACAGTTGGATGGTATCTCCAGAGCTGGTGTTGCTGCTGCCCTGCTACCTTACTTCTGTGCATACCTTTACCAAACATTACAGTTGGATGGTATCTCCAGAGCTGGTGTTGCTGCTGCCCTGCTACCTTACTTCTGTGCATACCTTTACCAAACATTACAGTTGGATGGTATCTCCAGAGCTGGTGTTGCTGCTGCCCTGCTACCTTACTTCTGTGCATACCTTTACCAAACATTACAGTTGGATGGTATCTCCAGAGCTGGTGTTGCTGCTGCCCTGCTACCTTACTTCTGTGCATACCTTTACCAAACATTACAGTTGGATGGTATCTCCAGAGCTGGTGTTGCTGCTGCCCTGCTACCTTACTTCTGTGCATACCTTTACCAAACATTACAGTTGGATGGTATCTCCAGAGCTGGTGTTGCTGCTGCCCTGCTACCTTACTTCTGTGCATACCTTTACCAAACATTACCAGTTGGATGGTATCTCCAGAGCTGGTGTTGCTGCTGCCCTGCTACCTTACTTCTGTGCATACCTTTACCAAACATTACAGTTGGATGGTATCTCCAGAGCTGGTGTTGCTGCTGCCCTGCTACCTTACTTCTGTGCATACCTTTACCAAACATTACCAGTTGGATGGTATCTCCAGAGCTGGTGTTGCTGCTGCCCTGCTACCTTACTTCTGTGCATACCTTTACCAAACATTACCAGTTGGATGGTATCTCCAGAGCTGGTGTTGCTGCTGCCCTGCTACCTTACTTCTGTGCATACCTTTACCAAACATTACAGTTGGATGGTATCTCCAGAGCTGGTGTTGCTGCTGCCCTGCTACCTTACTTCTGTGCATACCTTTACCAAACATTACAGTTGGATGGTATCTCCAGAGCTGGTGTTGCTGCTGCCATTCTACCTTACTTCTGTGCATACCTTTACCAAACATTACAGTTGGATGGTATCTCCAGAGCTGGTGTTGCTGCTGCCCTGCTACCTTACTTCTGTGCATACCTTTACCAAACATTACAGTTGGATGGTATCTCCAGAGCTGGTGTTGCTGCTGCCCTGCTACCTTACTTCTGTGCATACCTTTACCAAACATTACAGTTGGATGGTATCTCCAGAGCTGGTGTTGCTGCTGCCCTGCTACCTTACTTCTGTGCATACCTTTACCAAACATTACAGTTGGATGGTATCTCCAGAGCTGGTGTTGCTGCTGCCCTGCTACCTTACTTCTGTGCATACCTTTACCAAACATTACAGTTGGATGGTATCTCCAGAGCTGGTGTTGCTGCTGCCCTGCTACCTTACTTCTGTGCATACCTTTACCAAACATTACCAGTTGGATGGTATCTCCAGAGCTGGTGTTGCTGCTGCCCTGCTACCTTACTTCTGTGCATACCTTTACCAAACATTACCAGTTGGATGGTATCTCCAGAGCTGGTGTTGCTGCTGCCCTGCTACCTTACTTCTGTGCATACCTTTACCAAACATTACAGTTGGATGGTATCTCCAGAGCTGGTGTTGCTGCTGCCCTGCTACCTTACTTCTGTGCATACCTTTACCAAACATTACAGTTGGATGGTATCTCCAGAGCTGGTGTTGCTGCTGCCCTGCTACCTTACTTCTGTGCATACCTTTACCAAACATTACCAGTTGGATGGTATCTCCAGAGCTGGTGTTGCTGCTGCCCTGCTACCTTACTTCTGTGCATACCTTTACCAAACATTACAGTTGGATGGTATCTCCAGAGCTGGTGTTGCTGCTGCCCTGCTACCTTACTTCTGTGCATACCTTTACCAAACATTACAGTTGGATGGTATCTCCAGAGCTGGTGTTGCTGCTGCCCTGCTACCTTACTTCTGTGCATACCTTTACCAAACATTACCAGTTGGATGGTATCTCCAGAGCTGGTGTTGCTGCTGCCCTGCTACCTTACTTCTGTGCATACCTTTACCAAACATTACCAGTTGGATGGTATCTCCAGAGCTGGTGTTGCTGCTGCCCTGCTACCTTACTTCTGTGCATACCTTTACCAAACATTACAGTTGGATGGTATCTCCAGAGCTGGTGTTGCTGCTGCCCTGCTACCTTACTTCTGTGCATACCTTTACCAAACATTACCAGTTGGATGGTATCTCCAGAGCTGGTGTTGCTGCTGCCCTGCTACCTTACTTCTGTGCATACCTTTACCAAACATTACCAGTTGGATGGTATCTCCAGAGCTGGTGTTGCTGCTGCCCTGCTACCTTACTTCTGTGCATACCTTTACCAAACATTACCAGTTGGATGGTATCTCCAGAGCTGGTGTTGCTGCTGCCCTGCTACCTTACTTCTGTGCATACCTTTACCAAACATTACAGTTGGATGGTATCTCCAGAGCTGGTGTTGCTGCTGCCCTGCTACCTTACTTCTGTGCATACCTTTACCAAACATTACAGTTGGATGGTATCTCCAGAGCTGGTGTTGCTGCTGCCCTGCTACCTTACTTCTGTGCATACCTTTACCAAACATTACAGTTGGATGGTATCTCCAGAGCTGGTGTTGCTGCTGCCCTGCTACCTTACTTCTGTGCATACCTTTACCAAACATTACAGTTGGATGGTATCTCCAGAGCTGGTGTTGCTGCTGCCCTGCTACCTTACTTCTGTGCATACCTTTACCAAACATTACAGTTGGATGGTATCTCCAGAGCTGGTGTTGCTGCTGCCCTGCTACCTTACTTCTGTGCATACCTTTACCAAACATTACCAGTTGGATGGTATCTCCAGAGCTGGTGTTGCTGCTGCCCTGCTACCTTACTTCTGTGCATACCTTTACCAAACATTACAGTTGGATGGTATCTCCAGAGCTGGTGTTGCTGCTGCCCTGCTACCTTACTTCTGTGCATACCTTTACCAAACATTACCAGTTGGATGGTATCTCCAGAGCTGGTGTTGCTGCTGCCCTGCTACCTTACTTCTGTGCATACCTTTACCAAACATTACCAGTTGGATGGTATCTCCAGAGCTGGTGTTGCTGCTGCCCTGCTACCTTACTTCTGTGCATACCTTTACCAAACATTACAGTTGGATGGTATCTCCAGAGCTGGTGTTGCTGCTGCCCTGCTACCTTACTTCTGTGCATACCTTTACCAAACATTACAGTTGGATGGTATCTCCAGAGCTGGTGTTGCTGCTGCCCTGCTACCTTACTTCTGTGCATACCTTTACCAAACATTACCAGTTGGATGGTATCTCCAGAGCTGGTGTTGCTGCTGCCCTGCTACCTTACTTCTGTGCATACCTTTACCAAACATTACAGTTGGATGGTATCTCCAGAGCTGGTGTTGCTGCTGCCCTGCTACCTTACTTCTGTGCATACCTTTACCAAACATTACCAGTTGGATGGTATCTCCAGAGCTGGTGTTGCTGCTGCCCTGCTACCTTACTTCTGTGCATACCTTTACCAAACATTACCAGTTGGATGGTATCTCCAGAGCTGGTGTTGCTGCTGCCCTGCTACCTTACTTCTGTGCATACCTTTACCAAACATTACAGTTGGATGGTATCTCCAGAGCTGGTGTTGCTGCTGCCCTGCTACCTTACTTCTGTGCATACCTTTACCAAACATTACCAGTTGGATGGTATCTCCAGAGCTGGTGTTGCTGCTGCCCTGCTACCTTACTTCTGTGCATACCTTTACCAAACATTACAGTTGGATGGTATCTCCAGAGCTGGTGTTGCTGCTGCCCTGCTACCTTACTTCTGTGCATACCTTTACCAAACATTACCAGTTGGATGGTATCTCCAGAGCTGGTGTTGCTGCTGCCCTGCTACCTTACTTCTGTGCATACCTTTACCAAACATTACCAGTTGGATGGTATCTCCAGAGCTGGTGTTGCTGCTGCCCTGCTACCTTACTTCTGTGCATACCTTTACCAAACATTACCAGTTGGATGGTATCTCCAGAGCTGGTGTTGCTGCTGCCCTGCTACCTTACTTCTGTGCATACCTTTACCAAACATTACAGTTGGATGGTATCTCCAGAGCTGGTGTTGCTGCTGCCCTGCTACCTTACTTCTGTGCATACCTTTACCAAACATTACCAGTTGGATGGTATCTCCAGAGCTGGTGTTGCTGCTGCCCTGCTACCTTACTTCTGTGCATACCTTTACCAAACATTACCAGTTGGATGGTATCTCCAGAGCTGGTGTTGCTGCTGCCCTGCTACCTTACTTCTGTGCATACCTTTACCAAACATTACCAGTTGGATGGTATCTCCAGAGCTGGTGTTGCTGCTGCCCTGCTACCTTACTTCTGTGCATACCTTTACCAAACATTACCAGTTGGATGGTATCTCCAGAGCTGGTGTTGCTGCTGCCCTGCTACCTTACTTCTGTGCATACCTTTACCAAACATTACAGTTGGATGGTATCTCCAGAGCTGGTGTTGCTGCTGCCCTGCTACCTTACTTCTGTGCATACCTTTACCAAACATTACCAGTTGGATGGTATCTCCAGAGCTGGTGTTGCTGCTGCCCTGCTACCTTACTTCTGTGCATACCTTTACCAAACATTACAGTTGGATGGTATCTCCAGAGCTGGTGTTGCTGCTGCCCTGCTACCTTACTTCTGTGCATACCTTTACCAAACATTACCAGTTGGATGGTATCTCCAGAGCTGGTGTTGCTGCTGCCCTGCTACCTTACTTCTGTGCATACCTTTACCAAACATTACCAGTTGGATGGTATCTCCAGAGCTGGTGTTGCTGCTGCCCTGCTACCTTACTTCTGTGCATACCTTTACCAAACATTACCAGTTGGATGGTATCTCCAGAGCTGGTGTTGCTGCTGCCCTGCTACCTTACTTCTGTGCATACCTTTACCAAACATTACAGTTGGATGGTATCTCCAGAGCTGGTGTTGCTGCTGCCCTGCTACCTTACTTCTGTGCATACCTTTACCAAACATTACCAGTTGGATGGTATCTCCAGAGCTGGTGTTGCTGCTGCCCTGCTACCTTACTTCTGTGCATACCTTTACCAAACATTACCAGTTGGATGGTATCTCCAGAGCTGGTGTTGCTGCTGCCCTGCTACCTTACTTCTGTGCATACCTTTACCAAACATTACAGTTGGATGGTATCTCCAGAGCTGGTGTTGCTGCTGCCCTGCTACCTTACTTCTGTGCATACCTTTACCAAACATTACAGTTGGATGGTATCTCCAGAGCTGGTGTTGCTGCTGCCCTGCTACCTTACTTCTGTGCATACCTTTACCAAACATTACAGTTGGATGGTATCTCCAGAGCTGGTGTTGCTGCTGCCCTGCTACCTTACTTCTGTGCATACCTTTACCAAACATTACAGTTGGATGGTATCTCCAGAGCTGGTGTTGCTGCTGCCCTGCTACCTTACTTCTGTGCATACCTTTACCAAACATTACAGTTGGATGGTATCTCCAGAGCTGGTGTTGCTGCTGCCCTGCTACCTTACTTCTGTGCATACCTTTACCAAACATTACCAGTTGGATGGTATCTCCAGAGCTGGTGTTGCTGCTGCCCTGCTACCTTACTTCTGTGCATACCTTTACCAAACATTACCAGTTGGATGGTATCTCCAGAGCTGGTGTTGCTGCTGCCCTGCTACCTTACTTCTGTGCATACCTTTACCAAACATTACAGTTGGATGGTATCTCCAGAGCTGGTGTTGCTGCTGCCCTGCTACCTTACTTCTGTGCATACCTTTACCAAACATTACCAGTTGGATGGTATCTCCAGAGCTGGTGTTGCTGCTGCCCTGCTACCTTACTTCTGTGCATACCTTTACCAAACATTACAGTTGGATGGTATCTCCAGAGCTGGTGTTGCTGCTGCCCTGCTACCTTACTTCTGTGCATACCTTTACCAAACATTACCAGTTGGATGGTATCTCCAGAGCTGGTGTTGCTGCTGCCCTGCTACCTTACTTCTGTGCATACCTTTACCAAACATTACAGTTGGATGGTATCTCCAGAGCTGGTGTTGCTGCTGCCCTGCTACCTTACTTCTGTGCATACCTTTACCAAACATTACAGTTGGATGGTATCTCCAGAGCTGGTGTTGCTGCTGCCCTGCTACCTTACTTCTGTGCATACCTTTACCAAACATTACCAGTTGGATGGTATCTCCAGAGCTGGTGTTGCTGCTGCCCTGCTACCTTACTTCTGTGCATACCTTTACCAAACATTACCAGTTGGATGGTATCTCCAGAGCTGGTGTTGCTGCTGCCCTGCTACCTTACTTCTGTGCATACCTTTACCAAACATTACAGTTGGATGGTATCTCCAGAGCTGGTGTTGCTGCTGCCCTGCTACCTTACTTCTGTGCATACCTTTACCAAACATTACCAGTTGGATGGTATCTCCAGAGCTGGTGTTGCTGCTGCCCTGCTACCTTACTTCTGTGCATACCTTTACCAAACATTACCAGTTGGATGGTATCTCCAGAGCTGGTGTTGCTGCTGCCCTGCTACCTTACTTCTGTGCATACCTTTACCAAACATTACCAGTTGGATGGTATCTCCAGAGCTGGTGTTGCTGCTGCCCTGCTACCTTACTTCTGTGCATACCTTTACCAAACATTACCAGTTGGATGGTATCTCCAGAGCTGGTGTTGCTGCTGCCCTGCTACCTTACTTCTGTGCATACCTTTACCAAACATTACCAGTTGGATGGTATCTCCAGAGCTGGTGTTGCTGCTGCCCTGCTACCTTACTTCTGTGCATACCTTTACCAAACATTACCAGTTGGATGGTATCTCCAGAGCTGGTGTTGCTGCTGCCCTGCTACCTTACTTCTGTGCATACCTTTACCAAACATTACAGTTGGATGGTATCTCCAGAGCTGGTGTTGCTGCTGCCCTGCTACCTTACTTCTGTGCATACCTTTACCAAACATTACCAGTTGGATGGTATCTCCAGAGCTGGTGTTGCTGCTGCCCTGCTACCTTACTTCTGTGCATACCTTTACCAAACATTACAGTTGGATGGTATCTCCAGAGCTGGTGTTGCTGCTGCCCTGCTACCTTACTTCTGTGCATACCTTTACCAAACATTACCAGTTGGATGGTATCTCCAGAGCTGGTGTTGCTGCTGCCCTGCTACCTTACTTCTGTGCATACCTTTACCAAACATTACCAGTTGGATGGTATCTCCAGAGCTGGTGTTGCTGCTGCCCTGCTACCTTACTTCTGTGCGTACCTTTACCAAACATTACCAGTTGGATGGTATCTCCAGAGCTGGTGTTGCTGCTGCCCTGCTACCTTACTTCTGTGCATACCTTTACCAAACATTACCAGTTGGATGGTATCTCCAGAGCTGGTGTTGCTGCTGCCCTGCTACCTTACTTCTGTGCATACCTTTACCAAACATTACCAGTTGGATGGTATCTCCAGAGCTGGTGTTGCTGCTGCCCTGCTACCTTACTTCTGTGCATACCTTTACCAAACATTACAGTTGGATGGTATCTCCAGAGCTGGTGTTGCTGCTGCCCTGCTACCTTACTTCTGTGCATACCTTTACCAAACATTACCAGTTGGATGGTATCTCCAGAGCTGGTGTTGCTGCTGCCCTGCTACCTTACTTCTGTGCATACCTTTACCAAACATTACCAGTTGGATGGTATCTCCAGAGCTGGTGTTGCTGCTGCCCTGCTACCTTACTTCTGTGCATACCTTTACCAAACATTACCAGTTGGATGGTATCTCCAGAGCTGGTGTTGCTGCTGCCCTGCTACCTTACTTCTGTGCATACCTTTACCAAACATTACAGTTGGATGGTATCTCCAGAGCTGGTGTTGCTGCTGCCCTGCTACCTTACTTCTGTGCATACCTTTACCAAACATTACAGTTGGATGGTATCTCCAGAGCTGGTGTTGCTGCTGCCCTGCTACCTTACTTCTGTGCATACCTTTACCAAACATTACCAGTTGGATGGTATCTCCAGAGCTGGTGTTGCTGCTGCCCTGCTACCTTACTTCTGTGCATACCTTTACCAAACATTACCAGTTGGATGGTATCTCCAGAGCTGGTGTTGCTGCTGCCCTGCTACCTTACTTCTGTGCATACCTTTACCAAACATTACCAGTTGGATGGTATCTCCAGAGCTGGTGTTGCTGCTGCCCTGCTACCTTACTTCTGTGCATACCTTTACCAAACATTACAGTTGGATGGTATCTCCAGAGCTGGTGTTGCTGCTGCCCTGCTACCTTACTTCTGTGCATACCTTTACCAAACATTACAGTTGGATGGTATCTCCAGAGCTGGTGTTGCTGCTGCCCTGCTACCTTACTTCTGTGCATACCTTTACCAAACATTACCAGTTGGATGGTATCTCCAGAGCTGGTGTTGCTGCTGCCCTGCTACCTTACTTCTGTGCATACCTTTACCAAACATTACCAGTTGGATGGTATCTCCAGAGCTGGTGTTGCTGCTGCCCTGCTACCTTACTTCTGTGCATACCTTTACCAAACATTACAGTTGGATGGTATCTCCAGAGCTGGTGTTGCTGCTGCCCTGCTACCTTACTTCTGTGCATACCTTTACCAAACATTACCAGTTGGATGGTATCTCCAGAGCTGGTGTTGCTGCTGCCCTGCTACCTTACTTCTGTGCATACCTTTACCAAACATTACCAGTTGGATGGTATCTCCAGAGCTGGTGTTGCTGCTGCCCTGCTACCTTACTTCTGTGCATACCTTTACCAAACATTACCAGTTGGATGGTATCTCCAGAGCTGGTGTTGCTGCTGCCCTGCTACCTTACTTCTGTGCATACCTTTACCAAACATTACCAGTTGGATGGTATCTCCAGAGCTGGTGTTGCTGCTGCCCTGCTACCTTACTTCTGTGCATACCTTTACCAAACATTACCAGTTGGATGGTATCTCCAGAGCTGGTGTTGCTGCTGCCCTGCTACCTTACTTCTGTGCATACCTTTACCAAACATTACAGTTGGATGGTATCTCCAGAGCTGGTGTTGCTGCTGCCCTGCTACCTTACTTCTGTGCATACCTTTACCAAACATTACAGTTGGATGGTATCTCCAGAGCTGGTGTTGCTGCTGCCCTGCTACCTTACTTCTGTGCATACCTTTACCAAACATTACCAGTTGGATGGTATCTCCAGAGCTGGTGTTGCTGCTGCCCTGCTACCTTACTTCTGTGCATACCTTTACCAAACATTACCAGTTGGATGGTATCTCCAGAGCTGGTGTTGCTGCTGCCCTGCTACCTTACTTCTGTGCATACCTTTACCAAACATTACAGTTGGATGGTATCTCCAGAGCTGGTGTTGCTGCTGCCCTGCTACCTTACTTCTGTGCATACCTTTACCAAACATTACCAGTTGGATGGTATCTCCAGAGCTGGTGTTGCTGCTGCCCTGCTACCTTACTTCTGTGCATACCTTTACCAAACATTACCAGTTGGATGGTATCTCCAGAGCTGGTGTTGCTGCTGCCCTGCTACCTTACTTCTGTGCGTACCTTTACCAAACATTACCAGTTGGATGGTATCTCCAGAGCTGGTGTTGCTGCTGCCCTGCTACCTTACTTCTGTGCATACCTTTACCAAACATTACCAGTTGGATGGTATCTCCAGAGCTGGTGTTGCTGCTGCCCTGCTACCTTACTTCTGTGCATACCTTTACCAAACATTACAGTTGGATGGTATCTCCAGAGCTGGTGTTGCTGCTGCCCTGCTACCTTACTTCTGTGCATACCTTTACCAAACATTACCAGTTGGATGGTATCTCCAGAGCTGGTGTTGCTGCTGCCCTGCTACCTTACTTCTGTGCGTACCTTTACCAAACATTACCAGTTGGATGGTATCTCCAGAGCTGGTGTTGCTGCTGCCCTGCTACCTTACTTCTGTGCATACCTTTACCAAACATTACCAGTTGGATGGTATCTCCAGAGCTGGTGTTGCTGCTGCCCTGCTACCTTACTTCTGTGCGTACCTTTACCAAACATTACCAGTTGGATGGTATCTCCAGAGCTGGTGTTGCTGCTGCCCTGCTACCTTACTTCTGTGCATACCTTTACCAAACATTACCAGTTGGATGGTATCTCCAGAGCTGGTGTTGCTGCTGCCCTGCTACCTTACTTCTGTGCATACCTTTACCAAACATTACCAGTTGGATGGTATCTCCAGAGCTGGTGTTGCTGCTGCCCTGCTACCTTACTTCTGTGCGTACCTTTACCAAACATTACAGTTGGATGGTATCTCCAGAGCTGGTGTTGCTGCTGCCCTGCTACCTTACTTCTGTGCGTACCTTTACCAAACATTACAGTTGGATGGTATCTCCAGAGCTGGTGTTGCTGCTGCCATTATTCATGGCTTCTTGGAGGCTCTGCTGCTTCCTCCTCCCAGGTTTCTTCTTGAGGTTTGGCACTCTGTCATTTATAAGGAATACTGCAGCGGTGAATGTGAGGACATAGTACAGTTGTGTAAAATCTTACCATAAGTGTAGATGTCCTTGCCTTCACAGCTGCAGTATTCACTCCTTCCCTTCACCCCCTGGTCTTTTTTCCTTCCTGGATTTGCAGGTTCTCCTTGATTTTCCTTGGACTGCTGTTCCCACTGGGGCAATCAGTTCTGAGGATGGTATGCCTGGACGTCACCTTTATGCCTTACCCTACGCAAGGAGTGCGCAGGTGACATTCAGCATACTTTAAAGCAATGGTAGACTTTGGTAAACTGTCAGATGGTGGGCTTCATGACAAGGAATCCCCTTTTTAAGGAATACTGCAGCAGTGAAGGCAAGGACATATACCGTTATGGTAAGATTTTACACAACTGTACTTTTCTTAGCATATGAGTTCTGAACACAGCCAAAGGTATTGGGTGGGGCCAAAGGCCCAAAATCAGGGACATATTTTAAATGCCTCTCTTACAAACTGACAGTTCTTAGAATAACATTTTTTTTTCATATTAACATGCATTTTCTGAAGGATATGAAGTCTGAAAATCAAATATCTGTCGCTACTTAGTGACTTCAGTCCTCAATGATTTAACAAAAAAAAATAGAAATTTTATGAGGAACAAACCAAATATATGATGCAAAACTCTGAATGGCTGTGAAATATAGTGCTACTTCAGGATCCAGGTACATTTTACCCCACCTAGGTTTAAACAAAGTGAGGAAGGCTGGATGGCTCATTCTGACCTCAATCCCTTTGGTCTGCAAATATGTATCTTTAAATGAACAGATCCCTTCTTTTTTCTGGT